>NC_022016.1:15866880-15873571 GCF_000317375.1 Microtus ochrogaster
TCCTTCCTTCCTTCCTTCCTTCCTTCCTTCCTTCCTTCCTTCCTTCCTTCCTTCCTTTCTTCCTTCCTTCCTTCTGTTCCTCTCTCCCTCCCTTCCTTCCTCTCTCCCTTGCTCTTTTTCTTTTTTCTTATATTAATTTATTGTCAATTTCACTTCATACATCCTGATCCTAACTAATCTCCCTGTCCCTTCCCTTATACCCTCTGCTCTTGCAACTTCTTCCCCCTACAACAATAACAACACCAAAACCAAATAAGACATCTCATAATTGGTGCTACCACCAGTGCCAAGTGCCTACATCATTAGTGTCGCCACAGGAACAAATATGTAGACAACCCCAAAAATCTATAACATGCTAGGGTGTGCTGCCCAGGCAGGGGACACACATTGCCTATCAAGTCTGAAGTCTATTTAAAGAGGAATACTAAAAGACTGGAAAGATTAAAAATTGAGCTCTTAAATCTAAGATTGAGGGAGTCACATGAGAAAAAAACTTTAGCTTATTGATTCATACAGAGTTCTATTATTTAACTAATTCTAATCAGAATAAAAGGTTAAAAAAGAAGATGAGAAAAATAAATTTCAGACCTATGTCTGCTTTAAATATATGAACAAAGTTTGTTAATGTGATTAAAGCAGCAGTCAGATGTTTTGACATAAGTTGCGTTTGTTAGGTATTTTCAGATATATGGGTGCAATGAGACACAATTTCTCAAATAGCATTGTTCTGTTCTGTATACCATGCTTTTCTTTGCTTGCAGTTTCAAAGATAAGGATTGACAAGAATATCAGAGTAAAACATAACACTGAAAATGTCAAAGACACAGGAGAGGCTCCTCATATCTTCACCTGTTCTTCAGTTTCCACAATTTCAGGAAAGACTATATTCAAAGTTATGTCTGTCCTTTTCCTAGTTTCATTTTGACATCTATAGGCTACAAATGAACCCTGTGACATTTCTCTACCAGTTTTATATGTCTCTCAGGATATTAACTACAGGGAATAGAAGGCACGTCTCCAATTCAAAGGGATCATAGCCTAGAAAATGAAGGAAATGCAAGTCACACGTCACCTCTTCAAACTTGATGGGTCTGTGTCTTATTTAGGGTCACTATTGCTGTGATGAGGCACTGTGACTACAGAAACTGGGGAGGGAAAGGATTTATTTCACACACAGTTCCATATAACAGTTCATCTTAAAAAGTGGTGAGGCTGTGAGTGGAGGAGTCACCAGTTGAAAATAACCCGGAAGCAGAAACTGATGCAAAGGTCATGAAGGAGTGGTGCTTACTGTCTTGTTCCTAATAGCTTTATATAGAACCCAGGACCACCATTCCAGAGATGGCACCTCCTGCAATGACTGAGCCCCCCTCTATCAATCACTGATTAAGAAATTACCCTGCATGCTTGTCTACAGCCTAATCTCACAGAGGCATTTTAATTTGATGCTTCCTCCTTTTTATCTTGTGTCAAGTTGACATAAAACTATCGAGCACTGACATCAGTTTTCCAAATAAGGGTTTCTAAGTAGCTATCAGTCACATCCTGAAATTAATAATGTAGAATACTGCTTAGGATAATTATAATACATACATGCTACCATTAAACTGGCATTTTACATCAAATGCTGTATTGTGAATCACACCTTAGACCAGTGATTCTCAGTTCTAGTTGAAGGCTACAATCACAAGAAGGGCTTTGTGCATGCATGACTCTTGGTCACAACAACACCATTTAAATTCTAACCAGGGGGATGGGAACCTTGTCTCTGCAGATATTAAAACTCCATGAGGACCTCCAAGTACAGCACAGTTGGGACATTTTACCCTCAGGCGTAGTTCAAAGATGTTTTCACCATTGTGTCTAAACTTCAGAAATGTGGTTATATATTTAGGTCCTTTGTATGCCACTAGGACTGAATAGGAAGTGACTGATAAATGGGAACACAAATGTGGTTTCAGAATAAATTAGTGGTTTTCAGTGTGCTTCCGGGAGGTGGCCCACAAAGACACTTCATTCATAAAATGTAAGGAAAATGCAAGATTTGTTCACAACAAACAGAGGATTCCTCTATTATGACCACACAGCAAGGAAAAGTCAGTAGCTCTATGCATGCTATAGTCAGAAGTATAAAAATATAAAGATATTAGCACTATTCTGATGAAGACACACAGTCTAGGCTCTCCTGCTGCAACTTCATCTATTTTCAGCATATTTTTCCTGAGATTTTATTAACACACAAGTGTATGAAACTTTGTTATTTGAGGAAACAAACTTGGTGACTCTGGATTAGAATTGCCCTGGAGATTATTTGTGTTTGTGTGTGTGCGCACACGTGCACAAGTATGTATGTGTATACTTTTATCATATGACGATGCAAGCCATCTATAACACACACACACACACACACACACACACACACACACACACACGACAGGAACAGTTCCACCCTGCTCTTCTCACACCTGGCTTGGCTTCTTGGATATTTAGCCTCACCCTCTCTGGAATCTTAATTCTAGTCTCAAACCCATGAGACATTTACTCAGCTGATTATGATTCCACCTGACTATGATATGGGTGACTGTAGACACTTTATATAGATCATGTTTCTAAATTGGCAACACAAGCTCCTGTTTATTATACTAATTATTAAAATTCATCATGAAAACATAACTGAGTATCAGTGAGCCTGTACAAAGAGTTCAGGAAATGTAGCCACTAATTGAATCAAGAGATTCAGACTAGACTTGAACTAATTTTCATAAGACTAGGGAAGGGAAGAAAGATCAGTACAGAATGCTCATTAAAACATGACTACTTGAAGACAGCAAAATAATATATTTAGAAAGAATGTTACAAATTAAAAGTCTAATGACTATTTTAAAACGTCATGACATCATCTTAAACATTTTATTTGCTTCGGAAAGATAGTCACATACTAGACATTACACAACCATTAATCCTGAATCACTGAAGTGACTTATATATACATATATATATGTATATATACATTGATATATATCAATATATATGTATAGATATATGTAAACTATTTTTCCTGTCTTTTCTAGAATGCTTTCTTATTAAAGTCCCTTTTTGGTAGAAATATGATTAAATTCATGCACAGAACATTTGTAAGTACCTACATGTCATTTGTATGTTTTTATTGTCTGATTAAAATGCTGATTTTTAATTAAATCATTTGCTTTTAATTTTAAGTTGTAAGTCTGTGTATATTTTGAGTATAAATAATTCATTATACTTGAGATTTCCATTTTTTGTTTATTTCTTAAATTTACTGAAGATTTTTTAAATAAATATACTATCTTTATATAGTGGAATGGTATTGGACCTCCAAAGACAGTAAATCCTACAACTCATGACAGTCTTGAATCTGACATGATTGTTTCTTTTGAAAAATCAAATGGAAATTTGCTTCCTTAAAAACATTTAAAAGAATTGAGCTGGGCTGTGGTGGAGCATGCCTTTAGTCCCTGGGATTAGGAAGTAGAGTCAGGCATATTTCTTTTAGTTTGAGGCCAGCCTGGTCTACAAAGATAGTTTTATGACAGTCAAGGCGGTTACACAGTGAAACTCTCTCTCAAAACTCCAGAACCAAAACAAGCAAACAGCCCAAAACAAATCTTAAAACTTTAAAAATATATATATTTAAAAAAAAATTCCAGGAGGTCAGGAAATCTCCTGTGAGACTGCATGCATCAACTAGAAGTTAGAGGGAAGCTTCACTCGTGAAACTTCTCAACAAAACGATTGGCACAAGAAGACACAAACAAGTAGAACACCAATAGACATGCTAACACGCAAAGCGGAAATCTCACAGGGCCCCAGCCCTACTAAAAAAGGACTACAGGCAACTAATTAATTCTCCTTTGCTGAGAACAGAAAAGTCCTCACAAGTGATATAGTTTTGACTTGTTTATTCAATACCAAAAAGTCAGCCCTGAAATCATGCATGTACAGGTAACAATATATACATATACATATGTATATATAAACATTTATATGCATATGTGTGTGTTTAAAGCAATAACAGTTCAAGAAAAGTAGTCCGTGAATTTGAAAGGGTGGTCAAGGGGCTGGGAGGAGTTAGCGGAAGGAAGGTAGAGTGTGATGATGCTGAAGTAATAAAGTTTTAATTTTAAATATAAAAATGAAAAAGAGTGTAAACCTGTGCAATGGAGTTGGGTCTCCAGAAGCCACCTGGTGGAAGGTGGGAACTGACTCCTGTAATTTGTACAATGACCTTGACATGTATCAATAAGTGATGCTTGTACTCACAAATATATGCATGCATACACAAAATAAATAAATATAGAAAATATTAAGGGTAGTATATTTTTATTTCCATGTAAAATTTTAAATTTACTTGTTAATTTTTAGAAACAATCTCTTTAGAATTCCATTTCAATTGAATCTCTGGATTAGAGATTCTAATTCTTAATGTTGTCTCTTGTGATGTATTTATTTTATATTTTGGTAATGTCCAATTTTTTCTTCTCATTCTTGTAAATATATTCTTAGGTTCAAACAGAAATTTCATGTACCTTGGGTAATCTTCACACTAATCTAAATTAGAGCATTTTACATTTTTACTTGTATATTATATGTTGCTAATATATAGAAATACAATTAGATTTTGAACCCTGTCCTGTACCATTCGGCATATTAAACTTCACTGATTACATATCTCACTGTGTGTCTATAGTCTTAAGTATTTTATGAAAGGGAAATCAGGCCATTGGTGTAGGAGGATCTTCTGTTCATGTGTTGCTTTCATTGGTTAAATGAATAAAGAAACTGCTTTGGGCCTGATAGGGCAGAATGTAGGTAGACGGAGAAGACAGAACTGAATGCTGGGAAGAAGGGCAGAGTGACAGACAGCATAGATCTTCTGCCTGAGACAGATGCCAGTTAAAATCTTGCCAGTAAGCCACAGTTCGTGGTGATACACAGCTTAATAGAAATAGGTTAAGATGTAAGATTTAGCCAATAAGAAACTAGAGCTAATGGGCCAAGCAGTGTTTTAATGAATACAGTTTCTGTGTGGTTATTTCAGAGCTAAGCTAGCCAGGTGGCCAGGAAGAACAAGCAGCCCTTCTGTAACAGGCCATCACTTTTGAATTGTCTGATTTCTTGTGCGTTAATAGCAGTTACAATTTCAAGTAAGAAATTTTCCTTACCAATTTGTTAACAGGTATTACCATGACTAGATAAGTCAATTTAGTAAAAATTATTTTTTTAGTACTAAGTATTTATATAGTTTTGCTTCTTGGTATAAATTAAGTGATTTATTTATAGAATATTTAACCAGCACTACATTATTAACAGCATGCATATTACTACATATATATGTATATATAATAAATTGTCTCTCTCTCTCTCTCTCTCTCTCTCTCTCTCTCTCTCTGTGTAATTGGTATGATTTCTTCAACAAGTCTTAAATAAATACATCATAAGTTAATTGGTCTTGGGACTATGTTCAGTAGTTTATACTACAGTTTCTTCTTGAATGAGTTTCTCATTTTACTTCTCATTTAAAGTAAATAGTGATATTTGGTTAAAGTTGTCTAGTGATATTTTTATTAATAATTTTGATTAATTTCTGGCTTGCATTTGGTTTTGCTTATCATCTTGTCTAGATGTTTAACCATTTTATAAATGTTCTCCTTCTCTGGGTATCTGATTGTATATTATTTTTTTATTCCTTAAGCTACTTATAAGAAATTTTTAAAAGACTTCATCATATATCAAAACTTTTGAACTATTTAACTCAAAAATAAGATACATTAGGGCTATATATAAAAAAATCCATTGAAAGAAAAGATATGTTTAAAGATAACAGTTTCTTTAGAGAGGGCTCTTTCTGTTCAGGGTTCAATTTAATTAAAAGTTTAATTTTATAATGAGTATTACTTGAAGAACATTTGCAATGAAACACCCTTATGAAAAAGACATCATATGGGAACAAGATAGCATGTATCAGTAAAAGCTCCATTATGTGTGCAGACAGGTATCTAGGGAGAATTTTCCTTGAGTGATTGTGCTACTTACTGAAACCCCGAAGTCCCTATGTGTTTGGTTAACAGAAAACAGAGCTCATGGGTTGCCTGAAATAACAAATAGTAAAACCTGAAAAATGTGTATTTTTGTATAGTCCATGGTCTCTGAATTCACAAGATTGTTATTGCAACAACAGAGAGCAATACATGCTGCATGATGAAATTAATTCACTTTTTAAAATTCCAATTGAACATATCAAAATTTGAGTTATAAACTTGAGCAGTGAAGTGATTTTAATATTGCTGAATAACTCTTTAATCAAAACTTTTAAGCAATCCAAAAGAAAACCCAAATAAAGACTTAATATAAAATTCAAATTTATAAGTACCTTGATTTAAAAAAGTCTTGAATAAATTATATAATGAGCATTCACTATTACCTATCCAGATTATGCAAATGAGTATGAATCAAATAACTAATTTCTTTTGGTTAGCCAATCAAGGGATAAGCCATTGGGACCTCTCTATTTCACCTATTCATTTGCCTTCCTGATGCTCAAAATTTTATGAATACTTATGTCTCCATATGAATCTCATAAATTGTCATTTTTGGTGTTGATTTATATGACTACAGTGACTATTCTCTCTCTTATTTTGTAATTTTTTATTGA
>NC_022016.1:15874830-15905418 GCF_000317375.1 Microtus ochrogaster
GCCATGTTCAGAGAGTCCAGTTTTATTCCATGCTTTTTCAGTCACAGTCCAGCTGGCCTTGGTGACTCCCAATAGATCAGCCCCACTGTCTCTATCTCCATCCATCACCAGATGAAGGTTCTATGGTGATATGCAAGATATTCGTCAGTATTGCTATGGGATAGGGTCATTTCAGGTTCCCTATCCTCAGCTGCCCAAGGAACTTACTGGGGACATCTCCTTGGACTCCTGAGAGCCACTCTAGTGACTATTCTGATGGAATATTAGACTGGCAATCTCAGAGTTTGTATTGCCATTTCAGATACCAGCATGCTAGTTCTCTTGATCCCATTTTCTCTGTCTGTTGAGAAATCCATTTAGGTCCTTTCCCTTCATATCTTTTTCTGTCCTCTGAACTTTCCCCGTGTCTTGTTAAGAAGCTATCACTCCATGCCGCTGCCCTTTCCAGGTCCTATTCATACTCAGCTATTTATAGATCCCAGAAATAGCTTCTTTCCAACTGAACCAATTTCACCAATGTTCTACAGCAGTTTATTTCCCTTTACACAAAATACTAATGTGCAGTCCCCAAATAACTGCAAAATGGAACAAAAAAACATTTACCAAACCAATCAAATATGTAGTCCAATAGTTAATTATCTTTCTTTAATAAGTTCACACTGTTTATTAAATAGTTTTTATTATTTTAATTGAAAATATTTGTTTCAGCTTCAAAAATTGTGTTTCCTGCATTACAAAACACATCCTCAGACCTGACAATCAGGTCTGTTTACTAACACACACATGTATTGAGCATACTTATATGTCACCAGACACATTGACTCTGATGCTCACCCACAGTCCTTTGAGGAAAGCTTTAGATCTGTGACTATGTCATTGATTTTAGCTTCACTGATGGGTAAAACAATGAATTTTAACAAAATACTTAGAAAGTGGGATTTTATTATTCAATTCCAAAGAAGAATGTAGGACTTTAGTAATATTTAATACCCCATAATAATACATTATGGTTTGATTAATCTCTACTAAATACACACTTGCTTGCGTATGTTCACATATCTATGTATTTGTGTAAAACTATATATAATATTCATGCTACATTCATCTTATATTATTATATTATATATTACACACACACATATAGTTTATAGCCTATAGCATTTTCTTCATTGACCATAGCTTATGGAAAATAAAAGTATAAGCTCACGCATTAGCAAATTTCAGCAAATTAATTGGATTCCAAAGTGAGTAATTAATATAAAAAAATATCACCATGAGTATTTGCAGTTGTATTCAGGGTGAAGGAAGAGAAAAGGAAACTAAAGTAAGTAAATAACAAATGTGATCATTTTATCATGTTTAATAAAATAATTTCTATTGAATGCTACTTTTGTTAATTCTTAATTTGGCAATTTAAAATCATTTTTACTTTCTGCTTATTTGAATTTGTCATGCATACTAGTTTCCCAGTTGTTATTTTTCAAGGACTGAATCTTCAATACATTTCAACTTGATTAAATACCATTTTTAAAATGTACTGCATATTATGTAGAATATATTTTACCACCATCTGTGATGTATATGAACCAGAGACATTCTTTAACACTGGTGCAATTTTAAACATTTACAATAAAATTTATTTGTAGGTGACTGTGTTTGGAATTTCTGAACTGATTGAACAAATATACTTTCTTCAGCTACAATTGCATTAAGGTTGGTGATAGTGTTGTGTGCTAAGAACAGATTTATCATTTTATGTCACATTTCAAAGGATGTAGTTTAAGTATAATATATAGAACAAAATGTAAGACCGAAAATTAAGTCACTGTGCTTCTAACAGTACAAAATTTATAATAATTCCTACAAGTATTCATCAAGGTGAATATCCTAGTGCACAATGTCTTCAAAATAATCTTTTAAAAATAATGTGAAATCACATATTGTTAGTCTGATTCTGGCTAATATCAAACTATCCAGTAAACACACACACACACACACACACACACACACACACAAATACATATGTGCATGTGCACATGAATTTAAAAAAATGATAGCAATACACAGATTTAATCCCAGCATTTGGGAGGCAGAAGCAGGTACATTTCTGTGTCTTTGATGCCAGTCTGGTCTGCAGAGCTAGTTACCAGACAGTTATGGCTACACAAGAAAACCGTGTGTTGAACGCCCCCTCCCACCTGAAAAAAAATAGCTAGGTATGATACAAAAGACAAAATAATGGTATGACTATTCTTCCAATAGGGAAAATATAGCTGACTAACAATGATTAATTGATTTGTGTATCTTAGTGCATGGGATAGTTGCATTATTATTCAAGATCCTTCACGAATTATACAGTACAGAAGGGAAACTTTATAATGACATTTAAACATTCATTTCATTAAAACTGAGATCTATGTTTATCCAATTTATTAAGTGTCTTTTAGAGGCTCATGAAGTCAGACACGTTAGAAATGGAAATAACACCACTGTACTATTAATTAGCTACATAGGTTTTTCTCAGCTAAAATGACTTACAGTTTATAGTCATGAATTTTCTAGCTCGCCATTATGTATTCTGATACACAAAAATTGCCATGAATATATCACCTTCTGTGTTTTCCTGTTATGATGGTTTGGAGAAGCCCCAGAAATCCCATTTCACAGAGAGCTGTGATACGACATATGTCTAATATGTTCTAGGAAAATAGCAATCCTGTCATATTAGTTTTGAAGTTATCTTTGTGACGTGAGTAAGATACAATAGAAAATACTACACATAGTGTACTTGGGCTTCAAATATTAAATATCAAGCAATTAGCAAGGTTTTCTCCACATTAAGGAATTGTATAATTTTATCGGAATGTTGATATTCAAATAAAAGTCTCCTGCAATATGTTTTCCACTTTCAGAACTACTTTATATAAAAGTAGTTTCCACCTTCAGCATACCACAATTTCTCCATAAGTGAGGCTATGGCTGGTAGAATGCTTTGCTTCCCAGCTAGCCATAGATTAGTATCTTAAAGAAGTAACTTTTTCCAATTAAGTAGCAAATAGTGTTAAAAGTATTATCACGGGAACAGCAATTAGAATCCTCAATAAATTCAGTATACAAAGATACATTTGAATTATTTCATACAATCTCCTCTGAAGATTTATAAAAAATACTTTCTATAGAATATAGTAAAACAAATTGAAATGATTATGCCAAAAAAGACATAATATTTCCTACATTGGTAGAATCAGAACTTTTAAAGAGGCAAGTTCCAGAAGAATGTGAAACTAAATGCACGCATATAATTAACTTACACATGTTTAAATATACACAATAATCTCTTCCTGTCTTTGCCTCCTTTTCTCTATAGGATTGCCCAAACTTGTAATATTGTTCATTTAGATACTGCATGTTTATGTTACCTAACATGGAAGGAAGAAAAATTGCTCATATTGCATTAGGGATGTCTGTGAAACCCTGCATCTCTCTGTATGTCACATCGTCTTGTCACAACAGGACAAAGCTCAGGCTCTTTTTGTCTGGAAACTAATGTACCTTTTTGTTTGTTTTCCTGAAGTAGTCATTTTCACAGATCTGCTGGGAAGCTTTGTGTTCAGGGCAGTAATGGTTTTATTAATTCAGCTAGTCATCAGGTGCAATTCATCAACTGCACAGGCCTTTGTGTTCTATTTTTTGCTAAGTGCTTCTTTGGAATTTAAATTATGAAGAAAAAGTGGCTGACTAATCCGAATTTCTCAATTTATTCATGTTCAATGAAAAGCTATTCATCAGCGTAAACTCTGCTGTGAGTTCAAATCAAATTTAAGCCACCTGGGAGTAAACAGAATTGTTCTTCCCTAGCACTTGGAAGAAGACAAAAATAACACATTTTCAATAAACACGTGGTGTGCTGATGTATCAACTAAAATAAAGTAGAGATGGGAGGGCATGAGGTACATTACTGTGCCAGAACCTTCATCCATATGCTAATAAACTCTGATGGATTTTAATAGTTTCATTTTCATAATACAGGTCTGATTTCATTTATACTTTCTAAGCATAAAATCATTAGTTTGTTCAGGACCTGACATGCTCATAAAATCTATAACACTGTGGTTTTATGCCTTTACTTTAAAAAACAAACTATTTTTGAAATTGAAGCTGAAACTAATTTTTCACCTTCAGAATGCTCATTAGGCACCTAAATCTAAGAGTCCAATGGATCTAAATTGCCAATTTACCTTTGCCATTGCTTAGTCTCATACATTGAGATATTTTTCATAGTAAACAAAGGGCTAATTGTTATAAAATGTAGGAAGGAAGCAGACAGGAATTTTGGTGCCTTTTAGGTGTCCAAAGATTTCTACCAGGAACTCGCCCTCACTGTTTAGAACATGCATGACGATGTGTGGTTATCCACAATGATACAGGGTTTTGAATCCATCAATGTTCTTCTAGATAAGAATGCTCTGAAATAGTATTTCAATCGTTCTATTTTATAATTTCTTTTAAATTTTTGCTGGAACAGTGATAGACATCAGGAATCTTACTCATGTTAGTCCAGTACTTTACCACTTAGTTAAGACTACAGTCCTCACAGGGTCTCACTAATTACTTTGTCTGGGCCTTGAACTCATTCTGTAGCCCAGGCAGGCTTTAAATTTGATATATTCTAGAGAAGCTAGGATTACAGGTCTGTACAAAAAGATCTATCCCTTTTTTAATTTTTATTGATCATTCAAGCATATGTCTATAAAATCTACATACATACTACAAACAATAGGTGAACTTCAGTGGTTAAGCATCTAGAAAACTAAATAAAATTTTCCTAAAATGGAGAAAATGGGAAACTATGTCTTGCATTACAGAATTCCTTACCAGACAATAACATTTGATATTTGAGTCCTCCTATGTTAAACACAACTTTACATTAAAATTGGGACTATTTTACTGTCCTTTTAAAATATGTTTTATATAACATGCATAATGCCAAATCAAAATTATCATTAGTAGGGACAAATTGAAGAAAAACAAACTAAGAAAGGTTAGAATTGTATGATCCGGTAATAGCAACCATTATTAGCTTTGTAAATAGACTGTTAGCACGTCTGTAAACCAAGAAAGAATATTCAGAGATTCCAACACATCAGAATTATATATTGTTCCAGGTACTGTCTTTAAGACACTATCTAACAAAGACTTTTTAATTATGGTTTTATGGGAAGAGAATTCCTATTAATAATTCTAATCTTAAGAAAATACGGGACTTACCAGATAACCTTATTTATTGTTGACTTGAATAGGTTAGGAGCAAGAATATGATCAATCTATGATATTTTAAGTTTATATTTTATCCTTTGCTCCCCTTCAACTCTCCTATTAATTTTGCATCTGCCAGAACTAGATAAAGTCCAAAACTCACCTCCTGAAATATTTGTAAGAGCTGTTTAATGTCAAGAATCATAGTGGTCACAATTTCATAGTAATAAATCCCTAAGAAGCTGCAGAAGGCATTCTGTGGCATGAGTGGTTGACCTGGACCCCTTGGCTCATGCAGCCTTTAAAGGCTCATATCCCAGGACGTGGAGGAAGGTAGGGGAAGGAAAGCTTTATTTTTGTATTCCAATGAAAGAAATATTAATCAGTAGAAACATATAAAAATGTCATTGCATGTGTCATAGGAGAACACAAGTCAAACCTCACAGTATAAAAAATGTATAGTAAAACAGTATAGTACATTTGATCATTTACCCCCATTCTGAAAAATATTAAATTATTAATTTTATGATGTAGATTCAAAAAAAATCTTCTATTACTTATTATTCTTAAAAATATAGGGTTCATTAAAATGGGCATTGCTATTTAAAATAGCTGTGTAATAATCTACTCTCTTGTCTGCAGGAAACATTATATTTCCAGTGCTGCTGCAGTCAGCCATGTCCTTTATGAGGTCTTTCACTCCATGGGTTCTTATTTCTAACACTTGCCTTTCAAACCCTCTGTAGAGATCTAACAGCAAAATCATAAGAATGGTGTCTTTTGTGCCTATTCCTCTCTGGAAATGCCACAGCAGTAGTATGTCTTCCATATTTAAAAAGGAAAGAAAGAAAAGGTTCTAATCTTTGATTTTACAGTATAAAGTGTTTTAGCTAAAGGTATTTATTATAAGAAAACAGATTTCTCATACACTAATTCAAGGGCTAACTATAAAAGTTTAAAACTTTTTATTTAACACAAAAGTAAAACAGACAGTAAATTTCAGCTCTGACTCAAAGAGATGGAGGTCTAGAATTTAAACCAAAAAAATGCTTAATTATCTTTATTTATGGGAAGTTTGATATAAAATGCTGTGCAATTAACATCACACATTTATATTTTTCCTCTAAGGGTTGCCAGGTTTAACAAACTGGAAAACCAATCATTTCAAAAATTATGGGAAGAAGAATTACAGTAAACTCAGACCATAACTCTTCCTAAATATTGTGTAAAATCTTGACTCAAATAGATAGATTTTAAAATAGTATTGGAATAGTGGTGGACCACATTCTACCTTACCCATTTATATATTCATGCCTTCTATTTAAGAGAGAAAAATGTCTGAATTAAAAGAAAATAGCAGGAATTTTTTATTGTTATAGTAGAGGGGTGAAATGGCTGTGGCTTCTAAAAAAAAAACTAATAAACAGATCAAAAGAAATTCAAGCAAGTTCAACTATATAAAGCTACTACAGCCAGAGGGACAGTTCTTGTAAGGGCACAGTCCTTGTAAAAGTCAGGTGCTCTATTTACAAGGACATTATAAGCAGTAATTGACTTTTGCTTAATATTGACTTTTGCTTATAACTAAATCAGGATAAAATCTCAGAAAGTAAGATTTGAAAATACTCCTTCAGAATTTATACTTTTGAGTATCACCTAGAACATAAGGTTTTGGTATTTTTAAATTTTCTTCTTAAAGGTTAAAAATTTATGATAGATTTAGTTAAAGATTTGATTACCCTACAGAACATGACATTAACCACCTATTGCTAAAGACACCACATATTTGAATCTTAAAATTCAGAGAAATAAAGTAAGTGCTAACCTGGAAGCATCATGCCTACTGACTAAGTTGTAGTATTGGGTGTGCAATGCACACTATCAGGGAAAACAGTCATCAATGACTTCCATCTACTAACAATATGAACTACAGTAATGACTTTCCTGACAAGATGTACTGGCTGACACAGCAGGGACAACATGAATTCTCTGGGAATAATCTTTGCTTTCTGAGTGGATTGAAGGTATCCTCCATGAGAGAAGACCCCTATATTTCACTACCGTTGCAGGTCATAGACTTTAGGGAAGAAAATATTACTATTATCCTGCTAAGTCGACATGATATTAAAATGACAACCAGCCAGATGCTATGCCTAGAAGGAGAGACATAGGAACACTCAGTCCAAAAAGGGATGTCTCTACAAAATTCCTCCTTTCAGGGCTCAGGAAACCCTTCAGAAGAGGTGGGAAATTCTAAGAGCAAGAGGGGATCGATGACAGCAAGAATACAAGATTTTCAAAATTAACTTAATAGCTGTGCATATGAATTTTCAGAGACTACGACAACAGCAATAACACCGCCAGGAGGCGACAACAGAAAACAAACAAAAAAAGAAAAAAGAAGTAGACGCATGCCCCCACACCTAGCCCAGAAGTTATTTCCAATTGACAATCACTTACAAATGATTTAGTTTTCTCTAGGACGTCTCACCGGGAAAACAAACTGCTCTTAAGGGTATGCTGCATGCCCAGCAGTAGATGACTGAAAGAAAAAGTACTGAATGGCACATATGGAAGCTCCATGTTTCATAAAGTCATATCAGGAATTTTCTTTTTTAAAAATTAATTTACTTTTTATTTTTATGTTATTTTATTTAACACAATTATTTGGTGTGAATTTTTTATTTTTGTAAAACATCCTTAAGAGTAATCCATTAAATTAAGGAATATGGAAAAATAAACACCCCTGATTTAAAAATAGCTTTAATAATTAATATGATACTCTACATATTGTCGTGATGTTATTTGGGGAAAAAAGGAAGAAAGGATGCAAAAATAAAATGAAAAAAAATATGTGAATAATGTAAAATATACATAAAGGTAGTTTTATTTGCATTTTACATTTTCTATTTATGCTTTGAGTTGCAAAGTAGAGTAAAAACATACATAAAATTAATTTGCAAATGACTTGTTATTGTTCCTTTTAAATGCAATACATTACAAACAAAATTTGTAAAGGAGTTTTCTTTCCTTTGGTAGTAATGGCTATAAAAGTGAGGGCTTTCTTTTTAGCGGTGAGAATTGTTATATTATTTTAAATACCCCTTACTTAAGATAACAGAATTGTTTGTAACATTTTGAATATTATATGTAAATCTAGTATTTTATTTAAACATGTGAATAACAATTTATATGTAAAACTTTTCAACTCCAGGTCAAAACTATTCAATGAGTTGTTTTTATTTTTCTATTGACATTTCTGTAAAAGCTTAAATCACACTTTCAGAATATCAGATATTAGGCAGTTTATAGACAATGAAGCCCAATCTAAGTATAGAAGTCTAGCAGTCCCCTGGCTGAGGAAGAAGGTAAAGAGAACCATTATCTCAGAAAGTCAATAGAGATGTGCATCAGAAGAAAGATGTCTCTGTACTCCAGGACATAGAAACATCATTTAAAGCCTTTTAACAATACAAACCAAACATGTCAGGTTTCTCACAAAATCGGTCAGAACATAAGAAAAAAAAAAACTGGCAAAATTTTACACACTCACACATACACATACACACACACATCTATATAATCATATCTACATCTTTTCATCTTTCTATATGTATATCTAAACTCTATCTATGCATTCAGTACAACTATCAGACTTGTAAGTTAACAAAAAGAGAATTCTGAAAGGAAGAAATAGACTTCAAACTCAGGTTTTTTGACAGTAACACAATAAAAGTGACTGGAAGGGGTTATCTTGAAAAAAGGTTCTCACAAATACATAAATCATACAAGTAATTACAGGTGCATAGTGACAGGGCTTTGGATGTAAGCAGCTATAAGAGTGGCCTCCAGAGATCTTTAGATATTTAAAGAGCAATGCCACCTCTGTAAATGACAACTCCAGTGAAATCTGTTTTTTCTTTTCTGAAGCACGGTCTTATAAAGGGGAGGCAGCTAGTCATAGGTTGTTTGCTTTGTCCATTCTCTGACATAATTTTGTTGATGCTTCTTTCTCCCATTGTTTTTCACTCTAAAGACACAGCCATATCAATGCCATGAAATGTACATGGCAATCTAGTAATGTGGAGTTTTGTTCCTCTTATACTATACATGGGTACAGGTGAAAAAAGAGAGTAAACTGTTTCATACTGTGATGTGTACAATAATAGGAAAGTATAATTGACAGCAGAGTTCATCCTGCATGTTAACTCAGACTCCAAAGCCAAGATTGCCAGAGGTAGTGGGTAAAAGGCAAAGTCTTTCAGGATAGGCATATAAATAATAATGTCCAGTCAATAAAGAAAGTAATTGAGTTTGTGAAGATTTTTCTCATTCTGTAGGCTGCCATTTTGTCTTGTTGACTGTGTCCTTTGCTTTACAGAAGATTCTCAGTTTCAGGAGGCCCCATTTATTAATTGTTTCTTTCAGTGTCTGTGCTACTTGGGGTTATGTTTTGGAAGAGGTCTCCTGTGCCAATGTGTTGAAGTGTACTTCCCATTTTCCCTTCTATAAGGATCATTATGATTGGTTTTACGTTGAGGTCAGAGGGCTGATCTCAAAAACATACAAAGAACTCAAGAAATTGGTTATCAAAAGAACAAATAATCCAATATAAGTGGGGTACAGACTTAAACAGAGAACTCTCAACAGAGGAATTTAAATGGATGAAAGACACTTAAGGAAACGCTGAATATCTTTAGCAATCAGAGAAATGCAAATCAAAACAACTTTGAGATTCCATATGATACCTGTAAGAATGGCCAAGATCAAAAACACTGATGACAACTTATGCTGGAGAGGTTGTGGGGTAAAGGGAATGTTTCTGCATTGATGGTGGGAGTGCAAGCTGGTACAGCCCCTTTGGATGCAAGTGTGGTTATTTCTCAGAAACAACCTACCAAAAAAAAAAAAAAAGAGAGAGAGAAACAACCTACCTTAAGACCCAGCAATACCACTTTTGGGTATATTCCCAAAGGATGCCCAATCATACCACAAGGACATGTGCTCAACTATTTTCACAGCAGCATTGTTTGTCATAGCCATAACCTGGAAACAATCTAAATGCCCCTTGACTGAAAAATGGATAAGCAAAATGTGGTACATTCACACAATGGAGTACCACACAGCAGAAAAAAAATATCTTGAAATTTGCAGGAAAATAGATGGATCTAGAAAACATATTGAGTGAGGTAACCCAGACACAGAGAGACAAATATCATATATACTCATTCATAAGTGGCCTTTAGACATAAAGCAAAAAAGAAGCAGTTTACAATTCATAATCCCAGAGAACATAAAGAGACATAAATAGATAAAGAGAACTAAAATAGATAAAGAGAACTAAAAGAGACATACATAGATCTAATCATGGGAAGTAGAAAAAGACAAGATCTCCTGAGTAAATTGGGAGCATGAGGATAATGGGGAAGGGTATAAAGGGAAGGGAAAGGAAGGAAGAGGATCAGAGAAAAATATATAGCTCAATAAAAACAATAAAATATACAAAAAATGGAAGGATGATGAAGGTAAGGAGAAGTAGGATTCTAAAAGTGGGTATTACAAACAATCTGTACTGCAGAACATATGAGCATTAATAAATGCCTTTGTTTGTTCACCTTCCTAGACATGGATGGAGGGGGGCAGACCTTGGACTTTCCACAGGGCAGGGAACCCTGACTGCTCTATGGACTGGAGAGGGAGGGGAAGAGGAGCTTGGGATGAGGGGGAGGGAAATGGGAGGCTGGGAGGTGGCGGATTCTTTTTTTTTTTTCTTTTCTCAATAAAAAATAAAATAAAAAAAAATAAATGCCTTTGTAACAGAGTATCATGATGGAACTTTTAAATTAGAAGTTGTACCTTGGACTGCAGATGTAGCTTGTTTAGCACAATGCTTGGCTGGTAAGCAACAGCTCTACCCTATATTCTCCACTCCATGTGAAATAAATGTGTTGGTGCATGCCTATAAGTTCAGGATGTGTGATGTAGAAGGAAAAGGTTTACACACTTAAGGTCATCCTCTGTTTGGAATACATTAGATCTTGCCTCAAAGGCAATAATTAAAGTGAAATCAACAGAATACCTTAGTGGCACTGTGGTGGTTTGATTGAGAATGGACCCCAACGCCAGATATATTTGAATGTTTGCTTAGTGACCAAGGAGCAGAACTGTTTGAAAGAATTAGAAGGATTAGGAGGTGTTATTGCCTTGTTGGAAGGAGGGTGTCACTGGAGGTGGGTATTGAGGTTTCAAAAGTCTATTCCAGACCCAGTAGGTCTGTCTCTTTCCTTCTCTCTCACCTAGTGGATCAGGATGTAACTCTCAGCTATTTTTTCAGCATCTCGCCAGCTTGCTATCACACTCCCTACTCTGATGATAATGGACTAAGCCTCTGAACCTATAAGCAAGCTCCCAATTAAATGCTTTCTTTCATAAGAGTTGTCTTGGTCTTGGTGTCTCTTCAAAACAGTGACTAAAACAGTGACTTGAAAAATAAATAAGAAATCAAAAATTAGCAAGACCTTCAGATAAAGAATAGAATTGGTCCCCTACAGACAGAAATATAATCATACCAAAATTAGGAGAGCACCATTGGAATCAAAACAAAATTAAATTTGATACTTTTTTATTATTTTATATTTATTTATGTACTTAATGTGGATTATGCTTTTCTCTGCTGTATGTTTGTGTCTAACTTGCTTTCCTGGTGTTGCGGGTGGGAGATCAAAAGGTGCAATGTCTCCTGGAAATGGAGGTGGATGGTTGTGAACCTACATGTGGTGGCAAGAATCACACTGAGGTTCTATGAAAGACCAAGTGCTGGTAATCACTGAGATTTTCTCAATGATTGGAATGTGTATTTTCAAGCATAGTAGCAGGACTTAGTAGCCAATGATCAGGAGTGTGGAGCAACTTGCAGCACTCATTTCTTTAGCTCTAGGTTTTTAACAAGAGATTCAATTTAAGTAATGTCTCATCTTTTAAATTCAAGACAGCAGGTCGTTAATTTTGCAAATTTTTAAGGCAATAACATCTACGGATGTTAAAAAAATGGAAATAATCTGGTACATTCAGGATAGCAGATACTGCAAATTGCAAACAAAAATGGCAGAGAACTAGGGGATGAAGGTAGTAAATTGAACTGGAGGAGATCATTCTAGGCATAAGTTTTTTGTTTTCTGAATCACTGGACCATTGTTTGGTCAGCTATGTTCAATACAGGGTGTCCAAGTTCCTAAGTATTCCTTCCTTATGAAATTAATACTAACTCTATTAATGAGAGATTAGAAGTAGAACACTCACCAGAGGAATGTTTTTCAAAGAAACAGTATAATTTGCCCAGCCCAAAGAAACACTGGTCTTAAATTAGAGTTGGGCACAGGACGGACTGTGCACAGTACAGAAAGCTACAATCTGCATCTAGTCCCTACACACTACAGTCAACATAGGACCTAGGAGGCTAGGAATCTCATGCCAAAAAAAGAGAAATAATAGTGAAGAAAGGCAAAGCATAAGCACAATGTGAACACTTTAATTTCTTAAAAAGAAAACTGCACTTTAAAATTTCAAACCTACAAAAAATAGAATTCATAATGTTGAAGCCCAAGTGGCATTCATTTTCTGTGGAATAATTAATAAGTTAAGTGTGAAAGGTCTAAGAACACATCCATACTAGAGATCTTTTTGAAAATGTCCCTTAGAATGTGTGCCCAACATGGAAACCAATTACTCTAAGAGCAGGAAGGAAGATATGAAATAAGAAATCAACAAAAATTTATGAAACAAATTGCTTTATAAAAGTGGTGACGATGTATATTCCTAAAAATGTAGGATGAAATATTGAGTGACTCTGACACAGTTTGTCTACCCATGAGGTATAGAGAGAGGAGTGTTCTAAAGAACAGGCATTAGGAGTGTCAGTTATTAAATGTAATATGCCATTTCTGAGTTATTGTAGCAATAGCTTCCACATAGTATGTGTTTACTACATGAAAGTGCACTATTGAAAATGTACTGCCTGCAGCTTAACTCATGTAGTCTCAATAAAAATAGCTAAGAGTTGGTAGCTAATATTGTTCTTTATTTGAAAATGCGAGTTGGAAGCACAAAAACCAAATCCTCTGCCTCATGCCCAGAATTGGGATTCACCCAATGAATGTGGTTATGAACTCCACACTCTAGCAATAAACTTATAAGTTACCAGGAGAGGCAACTATTAATTAGGTCCAGATGATGATGGAAACATAAATATGTGCTTTTTGTCCAAGCACCAAAATAGCTGGAATAATTCAGAACCTCTCATCAAGGCAAAAGATAAGAATAAAAATGAATAATAGGTTCACCACTTGTAGACTCCGTGACCCTTATTTATGGCTAGAAACCAATTATGAGTGAATACATCCCATGTTCATCTTTTTGGGTCTGGGTTACCTCACTCAGGATAGTGTTTTCTATTTCCATCCATTTGCATGCAAAATTCGAGAAGTCATTGTTTTTTACCGCAGCGTAGTACTCTACTGTGTATATATTCCACACTTTCTTCATCCATTCTTCCATTGAAGGACATCTAGGTTGTTTCCAGGATCTGGAGTCTACAAGTGGTGAACCTAAGGAAGCTAAATAAGAAGGTGAACCCAAGGAAAAACATATAGTTATCCTCTTGCCTATGGGAAGTAGACAAAATTGCCGAGGAGAAAAGTGGGATCTTGGGGGTAGGGTGGGCTGGGGGTAAGGGGAGATGGGGAGAGAAAAGTGAGAAGGGGAGGATGGGGTAACTTGGGGAAGAAAAATGAAAAAATTAAAAAAAAATAAATAATAAAGAAATGTATGAAGATCATCAGTGGAAAAGTATGATGATAGAATAAATGTTACAATGCTACATTCATTACACAGATGATGGAAATATACATCTAATCTATAGAATCAAAACGTGGGAAGATGACATTATTGAAGATAAAATTTTCAAAAAAGACAGGGGATATTTGAAAATAAGAGATATTTTGAAAATACAAAAAAAATACCTGAAAATCAAATAAAATTTATTTTAAACGAAGCATTTCAGTTAAAGAAAATTTTAAGATAAAATAGCATAATATACAAATATTGTCATGATATAGTTTGCCAAAGGAACACTTGGCCAAGGAGTAAAAGCCAACTCTCAGTGAGAGAAGAGTCAGTCCAGCTGTCTGTGGCAATCCTTTCCAGTCTTGCTACTCCTCCGTGTTCTTTGTGTAGCTAACAGCTAGCTTCTCTCTGCCATAAATGAATATGAAATCCTGTATGAAAAGTTGTGATTTATTTTAGATGACTTTTTTTTTTAAAAAAAAGCATGCTTTTCAAGGTAATTAGTAAAGTTATTCTACAAATTTGACAGGAAGAAACAGGTATCTCTAAAAATAGCAGCATAACTTCAACATTAAGAAATGAAGTGAGCTGGGTTGTGATGGTGGGTGCCCTTAATCTTAGCAATTGGGTGGGTGAGGCAGGCAGATGCCCAAATTCTAGGCCACCCTAGTCTACTACAAACCAAGTACAAAACAAGTTCCAGCCAGGGCTACACAGAGAAACCCGGTCTCAAAAATCTTTACAAGAGAAATAAGGGGGGGGGGCACAGTAATGGAAAAATTACTTTCGTTAATTAAATAATACTTAAAATAATAAAATAAAAATTGTGAGCATTCATAACAATACATACTTTATAGCAGAAGTCTGTTTGGCTTATATTAAATAATACAGAAATGTCAATATTTTAATAGCCCAAATTATGTGGTTAAAATTTATGTCATTTGAGCAGAAAAAAATGGACTTCTAAAATTAAAATTTAATTTTAAAAGAATATTGTATATCTGATGTATACAGTTCCATACTTTGGGATAAAGTCTATTTATTATACTCATTTTAGAAGGTCTGATATGATTAATAAGAACTCGGATTTGTCTTATATCATCACTAGGTTAAGGGCAGAGTAATTGTAACTAAAAAAGAAGTACAGCAGGGGGGTTGGAAAAGGAGAAAATATATTTGGATTGCCTAAAATCACAGATTCTACATTATATTTTTGGTATTTATATTATATATAATATAATATATTTTACATTTATATTAATATTTTATAGATAGTGAAGTCAAAGTGAAAGAGTGTACTTTAGATAGAATTCAAATACACTACAATGTAGATAAATATACATTAAAATTGAGAATTTCTACATACATCCTTTTACCCCAAATATAAAGCAAAGAAATATAAAGTTGGGAGTCTTGAGACTGTATGGACTCCAGCACTGCAAATGGAAGTATAAATGGGTGCTACCGCCATAGACATCATCTGCCAATAATACATGGAAGCATGTATGCCTGTCACCAGTCCTCTTCTTCCTTAAATCACTATACATACAGTGAAATGGAAGGGAGTCCTTTAATAACAGAGGATGACTTCCTAAAATCATAGGCTCCCTGACAGAATCCATATTTTCAAATAGTAACCTTTGTAATTGGTAAAGTTATATTATTCTCCTTGTATCAAAGAAAGAACAAAATTATAGAGATAGTCATGATAGTCATAAAATTATTAAGAACATTTGCTTCCTAGTTATTACATCCTTGAACTATGAATTTTCAGGATATGATTTAATATACAAGATTTGCTTTATTATAGTTCATTATTTTTAAAATAATATGCATTTTATCATCCCTAAATGGTAGCATGATATTTTAAATACATTACAGTGTGTCTCTGAAAAGTCCAGGAAAAGCATAGCAATCATTCATTATAGGCATAGTGCTTCAAAAAGAAGAGTTATGATCAAACTGAGTACCTGAAACTGCACTTACAAGAAACTAAGGAAAAGAATTATTATAATTGTATGATTAAAGTGTAAATGCAGATAAAATTTCTACTTCCATAGAGTGTTTAAAATAACTAATTCTGCTACCAGTTGCTTAAAGGGACCAGATAATATAAGCAGAGGAAGCACTGGCTTGGGGTATTCAGGTTATTTGCCACCATGCCTTTTCTCAAGGACTCAGCTTAAGCCAGCATACAGTCTCATGTGAAAGGAGAATAGGGACAAAGAGATGAAAAATGAAGGGGTAAATGAAGGTGACAAAGACAGAACACAAGAAGGAGTTGCAGAGTTATTTTAAGACAAAAGAAAATAGAGAAAAGTTCAAAATTGTCAGTCTTTTTTTTACTATAATAAGCAGACTAGAAAATGTCCAGGAGTCATCAATGTAGAGCAAGTGCAAGCTGTGCAGTAGGATGATCTAATAACAGCAAACCCTGTACGAGATGATCTGGATGAGAATAACTCTACACTCACTTAAATTAATGCTGTGCACTCTCAAATAATTTTAATCCTTTCTTAATCTTAATTAATTCTCAAATTAATTTTAATTTAATATTGTAATTGATTTTATCCTGTCAAACTCATCTATCTATCTCATAGAAATTCATTTAGCATTCATTACTTATGAAAAGAATGGGAGGGGAAGTGAGGAGGAACTGGAAGGAGCAGAGGGGGGAGCCAAATTTTAATCATGATATATAGTATGAGAAAATAATCCATTTTCAATAACAGGGAAAAATTTAAAAATAAAAAAATTACAAGGTATAAAAGAAATTATTCCAAAATTTTCTCATAATAAATAGTTCACCAGTTTACAAAGGTAATTGCATTTATTTTTTCTTTTGTTTTGGCCGTAAAAAAATCTTAAGGTTTCACATTTCTTTCTGCCCCTTTAAAACATCACCCCCATGTCTGTACTACCATACTCAGGCAAATATATATAGAGATCATTTGTATAGAGGCAAGGAGATAAATAATGTACAAAAACAATGTTGAAAGATTCTTTGTGTGTGTGTGTGTATCATTTGTATTTCAACTTCATGCTTCCCTGATTTTGAACAATAGAGCCCATAATGAAACCAGTAGTTTTAATTTACTTTTATCTACTATCAAGTATTCTCTAATTTCTACATAAAATATATACATTTTTATCTTTTTGTATCTATAGTTACCATCTGATATGATCAATTTGTATTGATCACTCTTGGTATCATTTGTATTTCTCTGTAAGTGGTTCTAGGTTTTTCATTTGTTTGGATAGGCTCTATGCATTGGAAGGGTATTCAGGATAGTTTTTAATTGCCAAATATGCTTAAGACCAAACAAAAACCATGAGTATGTGATGCAGTGATTTACATGATAGTTTTTAGATGGGAAAATATATAATGTTCCACTATATTAGAAAATTTGCTTTGTGTCATGTGACTCCTGGAGGAAAAGTGGAAAGTAGTATCAGTATTTCTCAATGCCCTCTCCTATGACTCTGAAGCTCAGTATCTCATTGGTCTCCATTATCACAGTCAGTACCTATATAAGCCTCCTTGGGATGATTGGTAATTTATTTTTATACATACAACACTAAGAGAATTATTATTTTAGTATGGTTATATGACTAATATTTACAAAACAAGAGCTGGAATAAATAATTACTTTAAAATATGTGCTTCTTTCGAACATATCAGATGGTAACTATAGATACAAAAAGATAAAAAAGTACATATTTTATGTAGAAATCAGAGAATACTTGATAGTAGATGAATTAAAACTACTGGTTTCATTATGGGCTCTATTGTTCAAAATCAGGGAAGCATGAAGTTGAAAATCTAGATACCACCTGATATGTCTAAAAGCTTTCCTTCCACATTATTCCGACTAACTGATGCTCAATAGGTAAGCTACGGACTGAGTAATCACCTTATATTTGAACACTGTGCTAAAGTAGAGGCTTAACTGCCATGTCAGTTCACAGCAGTGAGACAAGTGCCTAGCGATGGTTTTCAGATGATGCTTACCAGAACCCTGCAACTGAATGTTTGTTCACTTTTTAAATAATGACTTCATCTTGACAGGTGTGAGTAGTTTTATTAGCATGTAATTGCTAGCAAACATGCACTGGTAAGGGACAGGTAGCCTGTAAGTGAACAATATCTCTTGTTAGTGAGACTTTCTTCAACAAAGTTTCCAATCAATTCATGCTAACAGAAAAGGGAATGCTTGAATTTACCCTGAAGTCACCCATTCTCTCCCAGTTGACCTATATGCTAGTTAGCATTAAAATTGTCTGCACAATTAAAGACTTCAAGAGATATATGATCAAGCCTTTGCTCTTAATGTATTGGTTTATAGATTAAACAGTTGCATTCTCATTTACTTGGGCCCAATTTTCTCATTTGATTTCAGTTTTTAAATGACTAAAAGAAAAGCTAAGGAGAAAGCATTTTATCACATTAATGCAACACTTGCAATTTGATTTACCAGTATGATAGATGAAAGGAAGAGGTTATTATATCATGATGCATTCATCATCTTACACAAATCCTCTCCTAAACAAAATTAACTCTGAACTATTTCCAGCGAGGTTTTGAAAATGACTAGCATTGCCAAGATAAATTTTTGATTCATAAATAACACTGGTAGAAAAAAGATCACTAAATGTTATACAAATTCAGCATCAGATTCACTTTTGAATGTGAAACATTAAAAACCTGGCTTGAAATGGCATCTTCCAATGGGTAAGGCATTCATCTGCATGATAGTGCTTAGCCTAACAGCACAAGTGATCAGCTTTTCAGATTATTTTGATACCTGAAAAAAAGTGTAGAAAAGAAAGGCTAAGAAACAAACATGCATGTTAAACATTAGCACAGTCAGGGTCTCTGCTGCATTCTTATTGTCTTTAACAATGTTCAAGATCAAGGCTCATGAGAGCAAGAACAGTCCTCACATCCCCATCTAATGTCAATATAAGGAAAGATTTAACAACCATTGATGTGGGATTACCCTCTGTATGCTGTGAATATGTTTTACTACCATTGATTAATAGAGAAACTCCTTTAGGGCAATGGCCTAAAAGAATGTAGTCAGGATGGAAAAGATATATAGTGAGACTAGGTGGAATTACTTATAAGTCATGTATCTACCACTGGAGACAGATGCACCAGAACCTTGTCAGTAAATCACAGCATGTGGTGATACACAGATTAATAGAAATGGGTTAATTTAAGATGTAAGAACTAGCTAAATTATAGGCCAAACAGTATTGCAAATAATATTGTTTCCATGTGATTATTTGAGCCAGGCCAGACGGGAAAAGAACAAGCAGTCTTCACCTTTAAATTGGTACATCAATGTATGTCAGTTAAATACACATAAAACCCAAGAGAACTTGAAAAGAAATTCTAGTTTCTTGTCTATTTGCTGGTAGAAAGTAGAGATGTGGCTCCCTTAAGAGGTTTTCTGACTCAGCTTTAGCAGTAAGAACTATGTAGCTTCTTTAAAAAAAAACAGTGGTTCCTAGTTCACCATCATGAACAACTCTGACTATTTCAAGAGGTTCAGATACATAGCATTTTAATGGGGTTTGTGAGCAGAGTGATGAAATTTGCTTAATGGCAACATAGACCCACTGTGTGCCTGAAAATGGGGCAACATTCATGGTTCTCAGAGGCAGCAAACATGCCTCCACCATGTTTTTCAGGTCAGAACCAACAGGCAGGGCTGTGGTGTTGGTCCTATCCATGCCCACTTAACATAAAAAAGTGGTCCTGGTAAAAAATAATTACATATACACATACATAATAAAGACAAATGCAGACAGAAAAGCCCTCTAAATGGGGTCACAGTGTTGGATAAATATACATAGATTTAGGAGAGAAATGAAAAAGAATATAGTCCATTATAAGAGGAAGTAAATGCTTATAAAAATGAAACAAAGTATTTAAAGAGACAGAGTCCAGACAGTCATAGATAAAAGGAGTAAGGAAAAATAAGCCATGTAAGGATGGAATATACACAGAGTCTGGAATATGTATATTATTGTGATTTCTTTGTAATTTTTGACTATGAAAGAGGTAAGTACAGAGAGATATTTCATTGTACAGGCTGCTAAGCTAAACCAATGTATATATTTTAAAGGTATCATGACTTCAAAATTTGGGCCTAAGGATATGTTGCTTTGGAAAAGAGGTGTTGATTTTGTTTCCACAGAGGATGAGAACCTGTGGATTCCTTCCAAACAAGAATGGTTTGATGTGCCAAGACACCTTAAAGGTCTTCATAAACCCCTAAAATTACTTTGCCCAGTATTATATGAATCTTCTTTTCTGATATTATGACTGGATTAGAGTCACTGATTTCAAAATTGTTTCCAGAATGGAAACTAAAGAGGCAACACTGCTCTAACTGTAGATGAGACCAAATCGTTGTTCCTGACTTACTAAAAGGAGAAAGCAAGCTTAGTATCAGCATCTCTCTGTCTCTGATTCCACCCCTCTGAATACAACTTGATAAGTTAACTCTCTCTCCTGCCACCATAATTCCCTTTCCATGATAGATTTGATCCTCTTCAAGGCTAAGCTAAAATAAGTGCTTCTCTTAGGTTGCTTCTTGTCAGATATGTGATCACATCAAGGAGAAAATTAGGCAGTGCAGCAAACATGGAGGAAATGGGAGAGGATGTTTTCTCTGCTAACAGAGCAAAGAGATGAGCCTGATAACAGTGGACACATAACATTAGGCCAGCTAACATTAGACAGAATGGAAGAGAAATGAAGACATGTGCCTTCTGAAGGGGACTCTAAGGTAGAGACAAGGGGCTTTTAAAAAGATGCCAGAATCCAAAGAACATCTGATATCATGTTATTGAATTTAATTCTGAGACTCTCAGTACCATAGAATCAGGTTTTTAAAATCAAGGTAATGTTCAAATTGCAACTTAGAAAAACTCACGAAGGCTTAGGATAGAGTTAGGACTTCTCTTCACAAGTGGAAGAATAAAACTATGCAGAGGGTGTGAGGTTCACATGTGGCCAGTAGCCCAACTGTCTAGCATAAGTTTTAATTTAGGAAACAGTTCACTGTTGTTACAAGAATAGAAAACCACAGGATATGAGATCATTTTGTTGAGTCTACAAAAGAAAAGGTGAACAATGACCAGAGCTTGAGGAAACGTCCAAGGAAATTGTTATACTTACACTCTCTAGGTTTCCTCATTCTGAAAACTTCAAACAAAAGTAGGACTCAGAGTATAGGAAACAAAAAAAGTCTATGTGGCCATTCTTCATGAGTTACACTAAGCTAAATGGAAGGGAGAACTCATGTTACGGATTTAGAAAACTTTCATAAAAAACTTGAAATACTTTAAACTATCTTGAGCAAAAAGACAACAGTGCATGATTTCTCTTATATGTGCGTGACAGCCTTTAGGTTTTAGAAATGTGATTCAGTTATAATAGCCACAGAAGTAAAATAGCTATTGAGGGACCAGCATGGAGGAGTGGGTCTTCCAGGGAAGATGAAAAGGGGTATAATGTAATGCAGAGATAAAACAGAGGATAGAATATGAAGACTGATTGGGGAGGGCCAAGGGAGCACAGGGTAATGGAGTAAATATCGAGAGGAACATCTAATACTAAATGCTTTTTGAAAATCCATGAGCACTTACTGTAAGATTTCTGGAGTACCTTCTTAAAATATATACATATATGAAAGGAATTTAAGCAAAGGCACCATAAGATAGATTCGAAAGTGCTACAATTTGATACCTTATGTCACCAAGGTAAACACAAATGTCAGTGGTTTGATATATTTTGCTTAGCTGTTTCCTCAAGCGTACCACAGAAAATCCCTCCCATATACCAGGCCTCAAAGGCAATTTTTGAGGCTATTGGCTACTTTCTGTAACCTCATGGTAAGGTTCTATTGCTGAAGACACCAGTTATTTATGTCATCAACATGGGGAAACTGAGTGGGTACCTAACTAGAAGCTTCATCCTTAATGACTAGCATTCATGAAAGATAATACCAGAGGGAGGAAAGAATAAATCATCAATAACACCAAGCTATAAACCCTAAACCTACATTACTGGCATTTCTGCAAGATATTCTAGTGAAATAGTAGTAAAAATGTTATGGGAGAAAACAACCATTTATAAAAATTGTATTAAAGGCCCAGTCTATAAGATGGAACACATCAAAACTAGAGAATACATAGTTTATGCACCCTACAAATAAATCTACTATTTTTATGCTAAAGGAACATAGCAATAAAGTGACTCCTAATAACACATTTCTACACACATACATCTGTCCTGTATGAGAGAAGCTTCTCTTTTCCACTACATGGTACATAACCTAGAGACACATGACTAGACAATGGGCAAAATAAACAACTTAGGAGTGCTGGTCCTAAAAGAATTGTCTTTGTCAAACCCTTCCATGAAGACTCAGGAATCAAAGCAGAAGAGAAGCCAGAAAAGTTTTCAGAACAAACTAAGTGTAGTAAATGACTCCAAGAAGGAAGAGCTCTTTGGATAACTGAGCTGATACACATATACATCCAGAAAATGTAAGACCTAACCAGACAAAAACCCAGGCTGGGAAAAGGAAGCATCCACAAGATTTACAAGATCCCACTCCTATCAAAAAGCTCTTTACCATTTTTTTTGCCATCTTGAAAAGTGAAAAAGACATTTTTCTTAACAAAATGTAACTGATTGTTTATATATGTTAGAAACTCACCCTCAGGCCTGCCTAGTATTCAGTATAGTGGCCAAGCTGCACTCAACAATAGAGTTTTGCCTCTCCATTATGAGAACTGATTTCTAGCAGGGAACCAGTATGCTTGCTTTAACATTTACTGTAGGAAAATTGGATTAATTCACAAGAATAATTTTCTATAATATATTTATTTATTATTTGACTTAAATTTTTGGTCAAGGAGTAAAAATTTCTGCCTGGATACCCTTTTGGCCAAATTTAACATCTTGATTATCTGTATGTATCTGGCTAGGAATAATGAAGAGAAGAGTCTGTTTAACACGTTCAGACTTTAAGATTATCTGGGAAAGCAAAATAATTAAACAGAGAATTATCATGGAAATGATGCAATTGTCTTAAGGCAACTAATGTAAAAGCAGAGAAAAAAATAGCTTATTTGCATTTTGGCAGCAATTTGTGAACTGATATATGACTGGAGGATGTTCCCAAATTTCAAATGTCAAAAAGTAGTATTTATGAACACATTTGAAAAGATTCATTTTAGGATGCCAATGAAAGATTTATTCTTGAAATTCTATTACTATTCTTTCAGCAGAGGGTATCTTCTTTGGAGTAATATGCATAATAAATTGAAAAAACGTTAAGGAAATAATTTCTTGCATATTTCAAGTATATGATTTTTCCCAGTAGCTTGAGAGTGTTATGTGCACCATGCGGGATCAGAAGAGATAAAACCATTTGCTTAATTCAGCAATGAGAGATTATTATCGTTCAAGCCATCAGCAAGTAATAAGAAGAACAAAGGACAGAAACTCAGGGACTATACTGGATCTGAAAATTCTAGCTCTGGGTTCTGCCCTGAAAGCAGGGTAACTTAGAAAGTTGTTTTTCATCCTGCTCCTCTGGAATCTTATTATTGTTATTTTCATTTACACCACAAAAGAAAAATAAATATACCAGTGTCTGGAAGCTGTACATGAGGATGTGGCTGAAGTGAGAGAAGACACCTGAACACCACAGACAGAATGGACTGACCCCAATGCTCAGCCTCACCCAAGTTTCTGCATCTTGCAACGACCGAAGGGGTGAATGGACTGACCACCATTTTAAGCCTCACCCTGGTTTCTGTCGTAAGTTCTGCATATTTCCCCAGACTCATGATTCAACGGTACCGCATTTCCTAGGATCCTTATGCTATATACAATCTCTGCTTTCTGTTTCTTCCTAAGTTCCTCATCATAAATTTAGTTATAGAAACTCACTGTCTGTGGTACATGAAGTTCATTCTTCTAATTTGTGAGACAAATATCAGGAGTGTCTGATTTCAAGGATGCTTTCTGTGATGATGGGATTCTGGCACCCTGATTCTCAAATTAAATTACCCAAGGAAAAGCAAAACTTGTTCCTGAACCTGAAGAATCCCGCTTTCTAGAATATATACAATACTCAAAACTCAAATGAGAGCAAGGAAGCCTTTGGAACATTTCTTGTTTTCTTATATTTAACTGTGTTTATTTCCACAAATTTTTCCTGAACCAAAAGACATCACACAAATGCTCAATATACAAAGCAAGAGGTTATCCTGATCTAAGTGGAAAGGAATGCCATGACCAGCAATGCCTCTTCTCTGCACACATGACCTTTTAATGCTGTGTCTTCTACAACTTCCCAATCCCCTTTGATATTCTGGACTATGCCATATAAAATTTAGCTTATTTTTCTATAATTTTACAAAATATATAGTGCCTTATTATATTTCAGCTTATTATGTACTACCACATGCTCAGAGTATTGATACAAGTATATTTATTTTTAATGTACCTGTAGCTACTGTTTTATTTGTTTACTGATGGGAAATCTGAGGCTTAGACCTATTCATTCTTTGCAATAATATACTAAACCTCTCTAGTTCACAATGCCATCCATGAACCCAGCTAACATTCACTTCAGTGACAGAGTTATGGTGAAATAAGCATTCTAAATCATTTTTATCCAATCTATAATATAAGTTTAAAAATTACCCATCACCTTTACATAAGTTAAAATGCTCATTTTAAAACATTTCTAGTTTTATCATGAATAACAACCAACATTTACAAAAGATGTAAGTCCTGTTCAAACTCTATTGCAACATCACAATTATTCTTCCCTTAGAGTGATAAGTCTAAAGGTCTCCTGAGTAAATTGGGAGCATGGGGACCTTAGGAGAGGATTGCAGGGGAGAGGAGAGGCAGGGGAGCAGAGAAAAATGTAGAGCTCAATAAAAATCAATTACAAAAAAAAGGAAAAAAAAAGAGTGACAAGTCTAGGAAGTATTAAACTTAAGGTCAGCTATAAGTAACCAAAGAAACAATATGTCAGTTGTTTTTACTCACATAACTTTATTTATTACTCATTATGCAAATATCTGAGCAGTATTCTGAGACTTGTGTAATGTAAAAACCGAGATGCCGAGGAATTAACTCCTGATATTTCTCAAGGTTCATTATCCAAAATATAGACTCCTGGACACATCTAGCAGCATGGAAAAACCTGGGAAGTGCAGACTTCATGGTAGGAGGCTGTTGAAATGACTGACTTTAGGAGTGCTCAAAACTAGTGGGCCATGGCACTGAGAAAAAAATATTGCAATCTGTAAATCAGTAAAAGTGACCCTTCACCTCTTTTTCAGACTAGGAACATGAGGCACAGGGATTTAAACACCATTCTAAGAGCCATTTGGTAGTCCCTTTTCCTCATTCCTTTACATGATACATTTTATTACATGGTCTAGTAGACCTATATTCCATCTTACACAAAGGTCATCTGCAAAGTTAGATAAGCTACTGAATCCATAAAAAGCAAGACAGGGCTGATACAGAGAAAGGATTACCACCACAGTCTCTTTAATGTTTTTCCTAGTTTCCTCTAAAAAAGCGTTTTAGCACTGTGCCCCAAATTTAATCAGAAAGTCAATCCAAATAAACGACAACTCCATGGCAAGATAGTAAAAGAAACACTGGGTAAAAAGGAAAAACTATGAAGCAAGAAAAGATTCAGTTAGTAAAATTAAGCTAGATTACAAACATAAGATTATATTCACCAAAAAAAAGAATGACATATTGAGGTATGTGGGGTATAAATAGAACTTAAAAATATGCCATAAGAAAGTAATCAAGGCTTTAGTCTTTTGCTAAGAGCTCATTGGTCAGTGACCAATAGTAGTAAACTATAGAGGTGTAATTATAGAATTTAAATGTCAGAAATAATTGTGGTAGTGCTGTAATTCATATACTTGTCAAAAATAATTGCTTTGGATAGAAACCAATTATGAGAAAGTACATCCCATGTTCACTTTTTTGGTCTGGGATACCTCATTCAGGATAGTGTTTTCTATTTCCATCCATTTGCATGCAAAATTCAAGAAGTCATTGTTTTTTACCATAGTACTCTAATGTGTATATATTCCACACTTTCTTCATCCATTCTTCCATCGAACGGCATCTAGGTTGTTTCCAGGTTCTGGCTATTACAAACAATGCTGCTATGAACATAGTTGAACACATGTTTTTGTCATATGATAGGACATCTCTTGGGTATATTCCCAAGAGTGGTATTACTGGATGTGGGGGTAGGTTGATCCCGAATTTTCTGAGAAATCGCCACACTGATTTCCAAAGTGGTTGCACAAGTTTGCATTCCCATCAGCAATGGATGAGTGTGCCCCATCCTCCACAACCTCTCCAGCAAAGGCTATCATTGGTGTTTTTTATTTTAGCCATTCTGACAGGTGTAAGATGGTATCTCATTGAGCATATAATTTGTGATCCTAGAGAAGCTAAATAAGAAGGTGAACCCAAAGAAAAACATATAGTCATCCTCCTGGATATGGGAAGTAGACAAGATTGCCGGGCAAAAACTGGGAACTTGGGGGTGAGGTGGCATGGGGCTAAGGGGAATTGGGGTGAGAAACGTGAGAAGGAGAGGATTGGGGGAGCTTGGGGGAATGGGATGGTTGGGATAAAGGAAGGGTGGACAAGGGTGCAGAGAAATATATATCTTAATTAAGGGAGCCACCTTAGGGTTGGCAAGAGACTTGACTCTAGAAGGGCTCGCAGGTGTCCAGGGAGATGTCCCCAGCTAGTACCTTGGGCAACTGAGGATAGGGAACCTGAAATGACCCTATCCTAAAGCCATACTGATGAATATCTTGCATATCACCTTAGAACCTTCATCTGGCGATGGATCGAGATAGAGACAGAGACCCAAATAGGAGCACCGGACTGAGCTCTTAAGATCCAAATGAGGAGCAGAAGGAGGGAGAACATGAGCAAGGAAGTCAGGACCACGAGGGGTGCACCCACCCACTGTGACAGTGGAACTGATCTATCGGGAGCTCACCAAGGCCAGCGGGACTGGCACTGAAAAAGCATGGGATGAAACCGAACTTTGTGAACATGGAGGACAATGAAGGATGATGAGAAGCCAAGGACAATGGCACTAGGTTTCGATCCTAATACATGAACTGGCTTTGTGGGAGCCTAGCCTGTTTGGATGCTCACCCTCCTGTACCTGGATAGAAGTGGGAGGACCTTGGACTTCCTGCAGGGCAATGCTCTTCATTCTCCAGAGGGAGGGGGAATGGAGTGGGGGGGAGGGGGAGAGGGGAAAGAGAGTAGGGGGAGGGGGCAATGTGTGGGAGGAGGGGGAGGGAAATGGGAAATGGGGAGGAGGCAGAAATTTTTTTTCAACAACTAAAAAAAATAATAAACAAAAAAAATAAAGAAAAAAGCTCTTATACACAAAAAAAGAAAAAAATGCTTTGTAGGCATGGAATAATGTTTTAATATGTCTAATAAAGCTGTAGTAGCCTGATATAAGATACATAATATACGATATATTGCAACATTAGGTAGCTGGAGCTCACACTTTTTCTCCTTAGTCTAGAGACCGTAGGAAGTAGTTAAAGTATTATTAGCTGCAAAATATCCATTGTTTTTAAGAAGTGTAAAAAAAAAAAAAACTATGCCAATGATAAAGTGATATAGAAATAAAATGCTTTATTTAAAATGTATTAATTATTCATGTTTCATGTGTAAATAAGGTTTACCTACGTACTCTAAAAATAATGTGACTATTGTAAATTTTTGTAATTATATTCATGTAGAAATAGTTCGATCTTGAAAAGTCAACTCAGACTGAATGGAAATGATATATTTAAATGTACCTCAAACTATAGCAGATTGCATTATTTTTGGGTTTGATTTCTTAAGAAAGTATAGTTAAGTTATCTTTGCCTAATCTCTTTAGAATTTTATTGACATCTAGAATTTATAAATGTGAATTTTTTAAGTACTAAATTTTGAAATGAATATACATAAATATATGTACATATATGATTATACATATATACATAAACATTCAAACATATTTATGAAGAATCAGACCTTTTTCTGGCCATCTGTAGAACGTTTGCTTCTGATATTTATGAAACATTTTAGACAATCAGAATGATCCTCATCTTGGAGTTATGCTACTTAATGTTCATGTCTCACTAACCTTCAGTAGAACAATTTAAAAAGATTAATTCACTTACAATGGTCCCCTAAGATGCCACATGCCTCTTAGCAGACATGCCATGATTCTTTAAGTCTAAATATAGCTAGAACTAGTAAGAGTTTTATCCTTCATAATAGTCTAATGTTTTTGTATGCATTGTTTAGAACATGCTCAGAAGACAGAGAAGGATAGTCTCCTCTACTTTCATTTCTAAATCTATTTGGTGACAAAAATATTTACTAAAGCACACAGTTTTGTCTAATACCTCTCTCTACAGTTTCTGGGTATCCTACAAAAAAGATAAAATGCTTTAACATTTGATAAGGAGATGCCAAATATAAAAGATTACCTTCTCTCAAAGGGAATGACTTTAGAGGGTTAAATGGGTTTAAGATACATTCTTAATCTTGGGAGGTTACTCTTTAGTAAAATGAAATCCCCTTCTATTCTAGGACTTCAAAACTTGGCTTGAGCAGTTACACAGGAGGCAATAATTTTCACTGAACTCTTCTTAGTTCCTTTTTTCAAAAACACATTCACCATTTTTTGTAAGAATATTTCTAAAATAAATAAGTAAGCTATTTCATTAGCAGATGTTAATTGAACTGAACAATAGATTCTGTTATTCTTTCCAGACATGGATACCAGGCACTTTGCTCATCTTCATCCCATTGCCATTGTTTCTCTACTGCTACCCTCATCCATTTTCCTAATTGCCTCATGCCTGCATTTATGCTGAACAAATAATCCCAATAAAACGGTCAATGAGATTCTACCAGGAGCCAAAAGAGACAAAGAATCAACACTACCTTTTCCCATTTTGTAACCTTAGCTTCAGGAGAAGCTTCATGGAAAGTAGAGGCCTGAAGCATTACAGGGTGCATTGAGTAGTAGCCTCAGCCACAGCATATGCTATGAGTAGAACTCTGTAGAGCAGACCTAGTGGCTAAGTAAGCTATGAACAAGTCTTCAAGACTGATAAAGAAGAAAAAAATGATAATCAAATGAAAACAAACAAACAAACAAATAAGTGTGCCATTGAGCAAAAACTTCATATAACACATGGCAAAACTGGCATAATGGGAGAAAGTCATGAGAATAAAGCTTGAAAGGTTTTATAAGTACATCTTTTCTCCAGGTAAATTCCAGTTTGATTTCTCCAAACCCTGTATCCGGTTTCATGTCGCCATGAGCAGCAGGGATTTTCCTTCAGGTTCTTGGAGGCAACCACGGGCATCAGCAATATCCTATATTGTTTTGAGTGTCTTTGGATTTTCCTAATAAGCAATCAAAGGGAAGTTTCCTATGATTGAGGTATTGTTAGAATGTCTGTGACTATGAAGTGAAAAATTATCATCCAAAGTGGTCTTTGAATCATCTCTCTCTCCTCCCTCTTCACATATCCGTAGTGTTATTTATCTCCCCATCTTCCTTTGTATTGCCTACCGTATCCTCTGAAGGTAGTAGATAAGCTGTCAAAGAGGGAAAACAATCGCTCATCATACCAAGCTGGAAAGTCTATGAATCACAACAGTGACCAGGCCAGCGAGTTATCCCCAGTAGACAACAATGACGCATACCTCTGAAGTAAGCAACAGCTGACTAATTGGACTTAAGGTTCTATCAATAAGAGCAGATGCATGCCTGGTACTATATACCTAGCCATCTAATGGATTCTAGATTAGAACCTATTAATTCTGCTTTCCCCAGAGTCAGAAGCACAGAATATCTGCTATGAGTTGGAGTCTTCTTGATTTAATAGCGAAGCTGCACCCAACAAGCCATGTATGATGACAGCACGAATGAACATATCACATAGATTGGGGAAATCTCGCATTGTCCCATATCTCCATGGAGCATTACAGACCATTAATGGTTGCTGAAAAGGAAAATCAATCTTTTCCATGAATGAGTCCCCTGATAAATTATTCTGCCTTTAGTGATCAACACTATATACATACACACACACACATGCAAGCATCACTAAATATACTCAGCAGATTGGATTTTCATGTGTACACGTGTGTGTGTGTGTGTGTGTGTGTGTGCATGTCTGTGTATTTGTGTAAAATACTGGTACATAAGGAAAGATAATGAATTTAAATAGGGAGTGAGGGGCACAGAAAAAGTCTGTGCAGGTAGGAAAGTGTAGAAATGATGGGAATGCAGTAGTCATGCCTGAAAATGAGGAGAGAGAGAGAGAGAGAGAGAGAGAGAGAGAGAGAGAGAGAGAGAG
>NC_022016.1:15905518-15933214 GCF_000317375.1 Microtus ochrogaster
TATGACTTTCAAGAATCAATTGCAGAGTGACATGATTCGTTTCTCATATGCAGATAACAGCTTTATGTTTCTGATATGCACTTGAAACAAATACTCAATCCAATGGAACTTATCTTTCTCTTAAAGTATATCTTTATTATTTTCATGTTAATACACATTGTTTTATTAAACAAAAAAGTTAAAAATTAACTTTGTAAAAATTAAAACTAATGGCAAGAAGAAAAGTACCTCTCAGATGTTTTGACTACACAAGAAGAAAAACAATTGGTTCATTAAGACAAGTCAAAGCATTGTGGTATCGATTGTTTGGTTATTTGAGGGAGAGGAAGGCAGAGTGGTCAGGTGTGGACTATACTGTCTGTAATGAAGGGAGAGCTAAATGGCTCCCACTACCACAACGTGGGTGAGCATCAGTAACAAATGGAAGGCAGTAATAGAAGCTGAAAGCTGTAATGATTGCCTAAAAAGGTGAGTCAGGAAAAGATTTACAGGACACTTGGTGCCTCAGGGCAGTAACATCATCGGCATAATTGGGAAAAATGGGTATTGGGATCCACTGCAGCAAAGGGAAGGACAAAGACACCATCTAAAGGGCACAGTGAGAGTGCACTTGACTTCAGACCACATAAACAACTTGATACCAGGTAGAAATATGGATGCTGAAATAGTGAAAGTAAATTATGTGACAGCTTTATGTACCATGACAATGTTTTTCTTTGATATAGTGTCTTTCTTTTAACGAAGTTGGCTTGGATATCATTGTTACAAACGCATAAAAGCTGAAATTGCCTGCTTTGCAATCTCATGCCTGAAACACCAATTCATGGGAGGCTGGGGCAGAAGGATCAACATGATTTTTAGGTCAACCTGGGTAACACAGTGAATTCCAAGCCATCCTAATCTAAAAAGTAAAACAAAAGCAGAGCAAAATAAACACTCAGGCAATTTATATTTATTTGAATATTTTACATAAGTTGAAACCCCAGAGATATGTAATAAAGATTCCCTAGTGAAAATTTACTAATCTGTCTTAGAAAGCATATGCTTAATAATATTTAGAATTAAGAGAAAACCCATTACCTTAAAGTAAAATGCATACATAGGCATTCACTCTGAGATTTTTTCTCCACCTATTTTTCTCTGTCAGCTCTTGGATAGCCCCTCATCCATAGCACTTCCTTGATGTGCTGTTTTCAACATCCTGTAACTGAACTGATTGTTGCGTAGTCCCAAGACCCATTCCCTATGCATTTGTTAAAGTCATTGGATGGACTCAGGCATTATATATTTATTTTACTACATTGACTTAATGTATAATTAATTTTTCTCACATGTGCTAATTATCACCATGAGATTAGCTTTTTTGCCTCATGTCAGGCAGCGAGTCTTGTTAGGGTCAAGCCATCAGACAGATGGTGCTGAGATGTTTCTTTAGCACAGTCAAATATGATGTCACATATCTCGAATCCCATCACTGGGGGAGGGATGGGTTGAGGCAGGTGGACCTCTATGAGCTTGGTGCCAAACTTGTCTACATAGCAAGATTCAGGACAGTGAGGACTATATAGGGAGACATTCTTTGTTTTGTGTCAAAAATAAAGGAGAGAAAAGAAATAAAACTACAACCTGAACCTGTGAGGAGAGGACCTATGGTTTCAACCCTGTAATGTCTTTGTTAGTCCATAGCTGAGCTATGCAAGAGCACTTGTTCAGTTAGCTTCTCGGCTGTATGAATAGCTTGCTCCCCTCTTCTCCAGTCTCCCCCTTCCCATTTCCTTTCCATGTGCCCTTTCTGTCCTGAATTATTTAGGTATTTAATTCTAACATCCCCTCCTTTAGTTATCTATATAGCTTTTGACATTAGCTTCAGGGTGTGTAATTATAAATCTGAAATATTATGGTTGCTTTATCATGGAAAAGCTGCCTGTGGCTCACCAGATACAATGGGAAGTAGTAGCAAGAAGGGAAACAATAGCAGGTAGGCAATTAAGAATTAGTACTTGTAACCTGGCTTTAATGTTTTAATATTATCAAAAAATAATTTAATACAATGCATTCCTGGGGAAAAGTTATGTGCTCTGTATATATTTAAATGATTTTCATAATAAACACCACCATTGCAAATAAAACAGAAAATCATCAAAGGCAACATCCCATTACTACAACCGGAAACACACTTCTACACACTTCTTGGCAACCTAATGAATAATTAATGATAAACATGACACATTCGATCTTTTTAAAAATAGATTTTGCAAATTGCCACTTTAAGATTTCTTATATGCAGAATCCTGAACTGTCATAACCCACTTTTATAGAATCCAATGTATACTTCTGAGCCTTCATACTTACCTCCTAAGTTTTTTTTTTTTTTGGTTTGTTTTTGTTTTGTTGGTAATTTATACTGTGACATTGTGCTGTGAAAGAACGGAAAGTTACCCTGCGTCTATCTATAGTCTTTTTATCTTGTCTGTTATCTATCAATTAACCTTCTAAAGAAATATTTCTATAGAATGATGACCGAACAGGCCTCTCAAGATCACTGATTCTCAGTTGGGAACTTCTTTTTTTTTTTTTTTTATCCAAGCATTACTTAATTTGTTTGGAGGTATTTTTCTTTCTTTGTACATGCTGGTGAGCGAGAGGATGCTAGTGAGGTTTCTAGAGGTCAGTAGACAAACTCAGGCTCCTCATATGTTGTCAAATAGTCAAATCATCAGGCTTGGGTCACAGTGATGACAATAGGAAATATAATTTCACAGACATTTTAGGGCAAAAGAATTCAAAGTTTGAAGTTTTTCTTTGGTTTAAAGTTGAAAATGACCTTGGCTTATACCAGAAACACACTTGTACTGAGTTTTTCCCTTATCTTTTAAGATAAAGAATTACCCCTTTTCTGCATGGAACTGAAATAGCATGGAGCCTCCATACTTGGGCGAGGACAGGACAAAGCCACTCCTGCCCCCCAGCCTCTATACAGGATGTGAGTCCCATGCTGGTCATCAGTTCTGTGTGGGTTTTTTAAATTGTTTGTTTGCTTTGTCTTTGTTTTTCTCTTAAGCTTTTCATAACAAAATATACGCCATCCTTTGTGGTTTATAGATTTCATTTTCTGAACTTGTGAGACGAGAACATGAAGGCCACTGATTCTATGGATGTTTTAGGCAGTGGCTGGTCTGACACCTCTCAACTGCTGAGATAAAAGCTTGCACGTGAATGGAGAAAGGCTTCATTACTGTAAAAGAGATATTTCCTGTATTAACAATAGTGTGAAAAAAAGAACTCTATTAGCGGCAATATTTAAAATAAATAAGATAGTGTCCCTCCTTAATAGATATCTGAAGATCATAATAATTGAAAAATGTTAACACAGACTAAAAGAAAGGCCAGCTGACAGGAGCACAAGACCAAATTCTAAGGGGAGTTTGTTGTAGAGTGACTGAGAAGCCAACAGATACACCCAAGGGAAAAAGGGTGAGCAAAACTTTGCTGAATATGTCAAGATACTACTACTTAGTTTTCACTTTTTAATAGAATTTGGCATGAGAAGAAAGCAACTATAATTTGATTAAAAAACACAAGCATTTCGTAAATTTGTAGAGGGGCTGGCTGCAAATCTTTTAGAAATACCAAGAGATCACCAGTCACCAGACTCAATCAGGTTCCCTTTGAGCTTATATTTGCCTGGAATGAATAAATACTAAGAAGTTTGGCTAACTGTCAATGATTGGCATCTAGAAACGAAAGATGAAAAGCCCTCAAACAGCGAGCTGGGGAGCTGATGATTAGAGTTGTAAATGATAAGGAAGAGTTATATCCTGGCGCACTTCAAAGTAGTTTGTCCTTCACATCCCTGCCAGACACTTGGAGTTCAGTGTGTGCGTGGTGAGGTGTGAGGCTCCAGGGTATACAGCTCAGCGAAAGCAGGTTAAGGATGGGGCTCCCTAGTATGGAAGTAAAGTTCACAGTAGAATTGCAATGGGTTTATTTCTCAATAAGTTATCATGAAACAGAAAGTCTGCGTCCTTCCTATTCTCTGGCCTCCAAAAGCCAAAGACAGCAAAAGTGCTGTGATGTCAAAAGCATTTTACCAAGACATGTGAATAACCACATCACTATGTCTACCAACATCAAGACGTGTAAATAAACATATCACTACGCCTACCCTTGCACCCTAACTTCAAGTCTAGGCAAATTCTACATTATGGGTCCATTAGGTGGTTAGCAATGATTTCATAAGACTGAAATGGAGAATAAAGCCAATTCCAATTAGCATTTTAGATATGTACCTGAAACACATGAAAAACATAAAACTAATTTTGAGAAGCTAAATTCAGGTGACATTGATGGAATACCTTATAACTACTGAGAATAAAAAGGTAAATATCAGATAATCACACAGGCTTGAAATTGGAGTACTTGAAGCTACAAACAAGAGCTCAGAAAAGGGCAGATATGACTCTTGTTTGGGGAAGTTAAGGAATGGTTAAAGAAAAGGAAGGTATGATATCACACTTCCATTGAGGAAAATGTCTTTCCTAGTGATAAACCTAAAGAGAACATAGTACTAAAAGCTATAAATACAAATATGAATATAAAGAAGTTAATCATAGCTTTATTTTTAAAAGTAAAATTGTTGGGAAAGTGTCAAAAATAGAATAGTTTACTTATAATCTATTTGATGCTAGCAAATATAAATCAAAATAATATCACATATAAAACTATTTGAAATAAATATTTGAAAAATAAAGTGATTTGGGGTAAAATATGAAGTATTGTATTTTGAAAAATAGAGAAACAGACTATCTCTATAAAAGCATAGAGAAATTTAGAATATCCTTTCTAAAGGCTGAATACTACACAAGCCATACTGTGGGTGGTTGTGCAATTTAGCCATTATTAATAATAAAGATTAGTAGAAACATTCATTAACTTTGTCTAGTAATTCTATTATAAAAATGTATATAAAATCATAATATATATGGTACCCCATAAGTGTATAAAACCATTTTATAAATATAAACAAAATTTAGAGAAAGAAGGAAATAGAAAAAAATTAAAATCTAACTTGCTCAATTTATAAGATTGCCTATTCATTGAATTTTCTAGAATCTGCACTGGCTCTAACTTCCCTCTCCTGTATTGGGACATTTCTGCATTGCTATACCACGTTTGAAGTATTATTGTCATCGTTTTGGGTATTTGGGGCAAATCGAGTTTGTAGGTGAAGCAAACAGAACAGTGAGGAAACCTAACTGGTTTTCAAATGCTTAGAGGGAGCACCCTCCTAATTTCTGCAGTAGTCACATGTAATGAACATCAGAAAAGCAAGGTTGCTGAAAGTCAATGGAGTTTGACTTTCAATGGAGGGACAGTTCTGATTGCATAACTACCTCATTCTGGGCTTTCTTGGTAAACAAGATTCCCACCATAAGTTTCCCCAGCAGATTCTGTTGACCATAGGCTGGCTAGGGGACAGAGCAGACTTCAGCCATTGGCAGGTATTGAATCTAAACCTCCAAGGCCCCACCACTCCCAATGCACCCGGACAAACTAGGAAAGCAATGAGGAAGCTGCTGTCAATTTCACTGAGTTTCTTTGACCATTTCCATACTACAACTAATAAGTGTGTCTTGTCTATCATTCATGATCCTAGTTTTCTGTCATTTGAGGGCTTAAAAGGGATTCTTTATGGAATAAGTCAAATTTCAAAGTATCTAGCTACAAATGTAGAAAAAAATCCATTGTTGTGGTTCCAAAGAAATGGCTCTTAAGCATACTTACTGCTGTTAACACCTGCATTTGCTTCCTAGAGTCCACATAGTGTGTTAAAATACCTGTAATTCCAGTTTCAGTAATCCTTTGCCCTCTTCTGGCCTCCTCCAGCACAAGACACAAATGTGATTCACTTATATTCGTGTAAATAAAACATACACATAAAATACAAATAAAAATTTTAAAAATTGGAGATAAATAAAAACCTTAAAAGTCTAGATAAATAAAAAATATTAGTGTGTTAATCACATACATTACTTGCTACTACATGATGAATTATGAATACATCAATATTAATACAAAAGTAGATGAGGTATTGTGCACCTCTATATAGGAAACACAGACACACACACACACACACACACATACACACACATATATATATATTCATACACACAAATATATATATATAAAACTATATACAACTGTAGAAAGTTAGAGATCATATATTAAGTGTAATTAGGTTATATATGATCTGTGTGTGAGAGAGGGGAGGGAAAAGACAGACACATTAAATCACAAATGTTGAATCTAAATTAATTAATTGAGTGTTCTTGTGAGAAGTGTGGGAATAGACAATAAATCTACCAGAACCTTGATCTTGGACTTGTGAGATTCCAAATCTATGGGAAACTCACCTCTCAGGTTTAAGTTGTGCATTTCATTACAATATTCTATCATATTCAATACATATTTTATCACATTCCATTACAATAGACCAAATGTGGAGACAGGTATACTTTTAATCTGTTTCACACACCAGTGCAGAGGATGTTATGAATTCTTATCCAGTGAGTTTCTGGGGTTCATTTTACCATTCATCAATTTCCCTTTCCTCTAGGAAGAGGCTGTGTTTCTGGACTGGAGTGCCAATATATTGCTAATGTTTGCCTGACGGATGGTTGTCCAACACACAGAAAACACTCAATAAATCATTAATGAAGAAATTGAAAAAAGCTTAAAGTTAACTGGCTTTCCTGGAGTTTACAAGAGAGAAAAACCTTTTTCCTAGTGCAGCTGCAGGGTGTTTTGTATCATAGCTGCTTGTTACTCTTCCTTAGTAGAAGATAGACCACCAATAATGAAATGTAACACCATCATTCTAAAGCAAAATTTCTTAAGTGGACCTTAAAGCATCTATATTTTAGTGTGATTTATTGCAACAATGATAACACTACAGTCTGAGAAGTACTTTTCTTGACAGATATTTACTAGAAAATGAGCTGGAATGGTTCTAGGGGTCCAGGTGCTACTATTTCAAGTGATATACAGCACTGTTGTGACATATATTGCCTGTCATACTGACACCTAGCAGAGAACACAAATGTAAGCCGGCAGCAAATACAGAAACAGTCTACTGTTAAAGTACTGTTTTATCTTGGTAATAACATAATTTTAGCCTGATAATACCATACAATTAAAACATAGGTGCTCAGTTGTAGCTATCTGAACACAATGAAATTCTGCTCATGAAATAATCATAAAGATTCAGAAGAAAATTGGAAAACCAACGTGGTAAATCTGTCACTCAGTCTCTACTTCAGTTGTTCAGATAATGATAAAAAGCAATGCTTGCAATTTTGCCATTTTCCCCAACTATTAGAAAACTGGAGAAGAAAAATTAAACTTTTCTAGTTTGGGGTGACGGCACAGCACCACTGGCCAGCTGTGTTGCTGCTTAAGACAGTTTTCTCTGAGCTCTATTTTGTAGGAATTCTGCATGAGGTTGGAAGTACTTCCTTACTGTTGCCCTTACCCTCCAGTCTTTCAGAATTCTCAAAAGCTGGGAGCTCTCCCCTCCAAAAGGAATTTTTTTTTGCATTTGATCATTGTCCTGTAATATGGTCCTACATAATCGGTTCAACCCTGGTAAATTTACTTTCAGAGTTTCAATACTTCATCTTGCCAGTTTCAAAGAAATGGAGGAATTCAGAACTTCTGGTAAAATCATGAAAGCAGGATAGTTGTTATCAAAGTATACTGCTTCATTTGCTTCCAAAAACAAGGACCAGTTTCTCTGCTGCTTCATAGTTTCTCCAACCAGATTTTGAGGTCAAGACATCCAGCATTAAACATTTGTTGTGTGGTCACAGGAAAATTATAACTTTTGTTATAAAGATAGAAAGAATTGATAATTTTTACTGATACTCCTATTTAGATTACAACTTCCCCTTGCTCAGTAATGTCATGCAAGAACATAGTACAGTGACATAATGACCTGGAAGCCATGGCACCTAAGGACTTTCCCACAGCAGGAAGGTCTGCAACAGCTGAGTTAGAATTAAATAAACATGTATCACAGCTAATAACCAATGCTTTTATTTATATCATAAAACATATATTCAAATTATAAGCATTTCTCTAGATGTCAAATAAAGCAGTTAAGTTTGAAGTTTTTAACGGTGAATTTTGACTATCAATGTCATAGAATTCTCCTTTTAGGATATTGTTTTTTTTGTAAACTTATATTGCAAAATTATAATTTTACTAAATTATAAGAACTTACAAAAGCAAGAGAGTTTATAATATAGTCATGAAATGTTCCTTTGTTGTAGTCACATTTTGTTTTATACTGAAACGGGAAACATAACCCATTGGCACACATTTTGAAAATTCTTGTTTTGTTTAATGTAGGAATTTATGACAGCTCAACTATTATAAAGATTTCTTGTAATATTTTTAAATAAAATATCATTAACCCATAGTATCTATTGCACCATCATGACATGACATCAAGCTTTATTTAGTCTTTAACTTACTGGACAAAAGAAAATTACATGGCTTGTGTCTTTCCTTTGCTAGGCACTGTGCAAAGAATATGCTTCTAATCTGGTAAAGAAGTTGTGTTTTATAAACTGTAGCTTCTGCTATATGCGTTATGTAAAAGACAAAATAATAACTCAGTGATGCAGAAGATTTCATAAAGAGGTATGAGGTTTTGATTGTGTCTTAAACAGAATGCATATGCTTACAAGCAAACAAGACAGACCGGCATTCCTGTGAGAAGAAACCGAAGGAAGGTGGGAAACTTGATTAGTTTTGTTTTTCTGAAAGATCAGTTTCAGTTAAGTACAGAAGTAAAAGAATTGAACAGGGTAGGTAGATGTCAGACCATAAAGGGTATGACTCTGGGGATGTATGTAAGAGTCTCTGTGTTCTTCTCCAGATGCACTAGGCCTCTTCTGTACATCTCAAGCAAGCATCCCTTCTAGTTTATACTCCTTTACAAAGAATAACCCATCGGTACGCATAGAGCATTAGAGGAAAGCAGGAGTAATCAGACTGAGGTTATTCAACTACTTCTCATGAGTCAGACTAAATACTACACAAAGAAAGCAAGGAAGGGGATGGGTTTTGACAAAATAATGTAGTTTGGAAAGCCATTGACTGCATCACTTAAGAAAAGAGGGATTGCTGTGATAATTATCACTGCTCTTCAGAGATCAAAGAAAAGACAAGCAACATATTTGATAAGAGTAAGATTATCACATCTTATTTTGAATCAAGGTGATGTATGTTATCCAGAGAATATTATTTAACAGTTTGTTAGACTCAAGTCTTCATCAAGGAAAGCACATAACCTAGACATAGAAGTTATTAATACACACATAGATTTTGAATGAGGTGTAATAGGGTTAAATTATTGCTTTATGAGGATGTCTCAGGAAAACACCCACAAAAACAGCTGCAAGCACTCTACATTCTAAGAACAAAAAAAATAAGTGTAACTTTCTGATTTCTCATTTAAAAACCAGTATTGTAAATGTTTATGGCAGAATATGTATTGTATTCTAACAAAATTGTAGGCAAATTACTGCTTGATTCAACAATAAAAAATGGGGTACAGACCTAAATAGAAAACTCTCAGCAGATGAATCCAAAATGGCAGAAAGACACTTAAGGAAATGCAAAACATTGTTACCCATCAGAGAAATACAAAAAAAAAAAAAAAAAAAAAAAAAAAAAAAATTGTAAGAATGGCCAAGAACAAAAACACTGATGACAACTTATGCTGGAGGGGATGTGAGGTAAAGGGAACACTCATCCATCATTGGAGGGTTGCAAACAGGTACAGCAGCTTTGGATATCAGTATAGCGATTTGTTAGAAAACTAGGAAACAACATACCTTAAGACCCCAGCAATACCACTTGTGGGTACATACCCAAAGAATGCTCCATCATACTACAAGGACATGTGCTCAACTATGTTCATAGAAGCATTGTTTGTCATAACCAGAACCTGGAAACAAACTAAATGTCTCTCCACTGAATAATGAATCAGGAAAATGTGGTACATTTACACAATCGAGTACTACACAGCAGAGAAAATAATGATATCTTGAAATTTGTTTGCAAATGGATGGATCTAGAAAACATCATATTGAGTGAGGTAACCCAAACCCAGAAAGACAAATATCATATGAACTTACTCATAAGTGACTTTTAAACATAAAGCAAAGAAAAACCAGTCTACAATTTGCAATCCTAGAGAACCTAGACAACAATGATGACAGTAACAGATACATATATTGATCTAATCTATGTGGAAAGTAGTGAAAAACAAGATCTTCTGAGTAAATTGAGAACATGGGGACAATGAGGTGGCAGAAGGAAAAAGGGAAGGAAAGGAGGGAAACAGAGAAAAATGTGTAGCTCAATAAAACAATTAAAAATCTTTTGTAGCATTTGAATACACATGTCTGTCTGTGCACACACACATATAATAAATATAATATAATATAATATAATATAATATAATATAATATAATATAATATAATATGTTATATATATTAAGGCCATAAGAGAGTCTCAGATTCTCAGATTCCCTGGACATGGAGTTGCTGATGGATATGAGCTGCCCTAATATAGGTACTATGAACCAAGTCAGGTTCTCTTGAAAATGGTCGAGTAGCCTTAAACATTGAGCCACCTCTCTCCAGCCCCTATTTGTAGGAGTCTTCAACTTTCTTTTCACAAAGTATTTTTTTTAGAGAACAACCAACATATTTATATCAGGTTCTCTTTTATTCAGTCTAAACAATTAAAAATAGTTAATGACCAATAGATCTTTGAGTTCAGTGTAAAAGGACAGAAGAGAGGAAAGAGAAATGTTTCAGAGTAAAATATGTATAAATATGTCTATCTTATTTTAGTTTTTAGAGACAGGGTTTCTCTGTGGCTTTGGAGCCTGTCCTGGAACTAGCTCTATAGACCAGGCTGGTCTTGAACTCATGTCTGTCTTATTATACAGAAGCAAAATGAATCTAGTTTACAAAAAGGCAGAAATAGGTTTGCTTGTGTTGCAGCAGTGAAGCGCTCCCCAGTCCCAGTGTTTGAATTGGGTCCTTGGAGAAACACTATATGATTACCATTGTTTCTGCCAGCTTGAATGCGCACATCACAAAGGGCGCATCAGGCATTGACAATCATAAAGTTAAATATAGCTTAAGGCTGTCAACCCCACAGTTCCCAGGAGTGACAACAGCAAAGTCTGGTTAATGGAGCCTTTCCTATTAAACTCTTTCCAGGAAGCGACTGTGTGATCTTGTAATTTATCACAAACGCTACCTTTTTGATTCCCCCCATCTGGTAGAGTAGTAAAACTAAAATGACTTGATTAAGAGTAAACACTGGAGAGAGGAAAAGGTGCTGTATTCATTATAATTACAACTGCTTGCAGCATCATTTTTAATTTTTAGAATGACCAGTTTCTTTGGAAATACCTTCTCCCTCTATCTCTCCCTCCCTCCCTCCATCTCTTTCTCCCTCCCTCCTTTTTTCCCTCCCTCCCTACTGCTCTCCTTCTTTCCTTCCTTTTACTTTTTCTCTATAATGATCATTCCATGAAGTTATGCTTGGAAAAATATGTGGAAAATATTCCCGAACTATTATAAATAAATAAAAAATTAAAATTGCAAAGTAAAGTCATTACTGTGACTAACCAAGCTTTAGCAGGTGTGAGTTAATGGATTGGCTCACTCTGGAAGGGAAGCATCTCTTTTCCCACACTATTGCTGACTGTGTCACAGGCATTTGCTGGCCTAGGAAAGATTTTAATACACAAGAAATAAGGAGAGTAAAGGCTTCAGCTTCACAAATTTCGACCAGCTTGGTCTTACCTATTTCATATTTTATGGAATGATCTCAATTTCATGTCTAGCATTCCTATGCATGCTACAGCCCTTGACAGTTTTCTCTCTGCTAGAAACTTTGTGTTTATGAAGTTCTGTTGGATACAATATGCCAAAAAGAAAGACAGTACTGCTTTAAGCCTGGAACCTGCATTCATGAGTACTTGACAATTGCAGGTATTTGGTGTAGAAATAGATCTAGATACAGGAGAACCCACAAAGACAAAAGTGCAACAATATTAACTTTTACCAAATCAACATAACATTAACATTTGCAAATGAAATACAAAATTTAAAAGATTTCTTGTACAGTTCATTCTGTTCTGTTTCTGCTTTTGCTCAGATTAGAGAAAATGTCTTCAATATGACGATATGCTAATGGGTCTTTGGGAAAGCCCAATCAATCCAAATATTTTTTTTCATTTTGAACTCGCCCTCCAATAAAACTAAATTCAACTAACATTGGCTGACAGTTAACCCTTTGTGTCTCAAGTTTTGTTTTAAATATCTAATGTTCTTACTGTCTTTACATTTTGTGCTTGATTGCTATTAGATTTACAGTTGAATTAGTAAACAAAGGCATTGACCTCATATATTTTAAAGAATATTTAAATAAAAACAATTCCTTTTGGACATAGTGACACAAAAATACAGAAACTCAATGATAAATTATAAAAAAAAACACATTCATAGATTAGAAATGAGAAATGTCCTTGGCAATACAGATTAACCATGCAGAAAACAGAATTGGCCACCACCCAGGTCTTGAAGAGTGGGAAAGCCCACTGAAGAGTGATCATTATATATTCTTTATCAATTTCCTCTATTTTGGAGCAGCTAGGAATCACTGAGAATTTCAGGGGTTACAAGGGTGGTATTTAAAAATCCTTGTTTTCATTATGTGTTCCGTCTTTGTATAAGCCATGAAACTACTCTACCTCTCTAACTAAACTCAGGGTTTGAATTGTTGGATTTTTCCAAGTTGGTAAGTTCAGAGCTGAAACTACATTGCTAGTAAAAACAGTCTATATTCAGTAGCTGAGAAAAAGAATGACAGAAGGTTGTACATGTGTCCAAACAAAATGAATTATACTTGAAAGACACCTTGTACAATTTTTAATCATAAGACTATAATTGTCTCTATACTTAATTCAGCTCGGGAGAAAAGGGAGAAGAGTAAATGTGGGAAATGAAAACAGCTGATGTTTTGGAGTAAGGTATTTTCTTTATTTTTTTCACGTTGCCATCTGTGAAGTAACCAAAGTTCACAGTAACGGAAATGACACTTTGATTTAAGTTCTAAAGAGTGTTTCAAAAGCATGCGGTAAAATTCTAAAACAAAGAAAAATAACCCATTTTCAAGGGCAAATGTGTTTAAGGACAAGTCTACAAGAATGAAACATTTCAAGCATGACTTAAGGTTAAATCAGTCAAGATAATTTTCTGAAATTCAGAGAAGAAATCCTGGAGTTGCAGCTCTCCAGTAGGGAGCTGGGAAGAAGCAGCAATCCTTCCCATGATCAAACAACCCCATGATACTCAATAAATACACTGAAAGGAATACACCTAAGGGTCATGTGTTTCATAGTGCTTTTGCTACTATAGACGATGCAGGGCACACCAGAGCATCTTCTCGAAGATTTTGCAGCTTCTTTGGGCAGGTGATAGTAGTGGAAATAATTTTAAGAGGAGATGCAGTTTGGTGAGACTAATTGTGACTCAGATAATGTCAAATCATAGAGTGGCCATTTCTATTCTAGCCTTTTATATTCTAAGCTAGAGCATAGTTTATAACTGATGCAATTCACCAAGTCAAAACTTCAGGAAATCTCCATATCCTGATGCTCACTTAATACAACCATAGTTCGTAGACCTTCTTAGAGGAGCATAAGTACAGCTTTTTTTGTACAGGAAAAAGCAGAAGAAAACTGGAGAAATGAAGCCATTAAGGAATGAAAAACTGGAGACTGACATCAGGGCTTATTAGTTAGCAGATAGTGAATGAACATGCTCAGGAAAAATCTTCATTAAGAAATAATCTGTAGGTGTTAAGGAAAGGAGATGGCTCTGAGGAAAGGAAGTTTACTGCTCTTCCAGAAGCCCCGCATTTAGATCCCAGTACCCACAATGAGGGGTTGACAACCCTCTGTGACTTCACTTCCAAAGGTGCTCATGCCCTCTTCTGGCCGATCTGGACAGGTCATTTATGTGACAGCACTCCCAAATACATATGCATAATTTAAATGAATGCATATATATATGAAGTAGGTTATGTTCTAAAATCCCAATATAACTATGAAATAAGTACCACATAACAGCAACAATGACGATAATGCTACACATTAAATTTAAGATGAATACATTGTTTTATTTTGAAAGGAATATTGGTTGAATCAGGGATGTTGTCCCGGTGTTCCTAGTAAAAAATGAGTAATTTAAACACTCCAGATATGTATTAAAAATAATTTGATGCAAAATTACTTTTCCTGGCATGAAAATGAGTACTTTTGACCTTGAATTATCTTGTAGGTTTGTGCTGCTGTAATTTCACTCTAATGTACTTACCTCTGATATCTTACGTCCAAAATACTTTACCATTCTGTTTCTGTCAAGAGACAAACAGTCATTACACAGCAGAACTATCCACAAAGTCCTACAAGGTTTTACCCTCAGGATCCAAGAGACTACTTTTGTAACCCACTTTCCTTTCCCATATGGCTTGAGTGATCGTATGTCTGTGGCTATTAGGGAATGCCAGCAGACGTGTATGACAGAGCTATTTATCTTAGAAAGGGCTTTCACTAGGATGTTGTATAAAAAGTCACCATGTAAAAGCATTGCCTGTCTTTTAAGAAGCCTTTGAATGCATAAGATAGACTACAGCTTTGCCACCATAGAAGTGTAAACTCAGTATAGCATGAAAAGTGTAGTCACATCTCCATTGTTTTAAACAAAAGAGGTTTCACTATTACATTCACTAAATGACACCATGTAGGTGTGTCGAAGTCCCTGACTTCTCTAAGATACCTTGTGGAATTTTAAAATAATATTACATTTCAGTGTACTTCAAAATGCATTGTGCCCAATTTATCTCTTGAGCATAGACTTTACAAATGTAATTGAAGTAACAAAGATGTTCCAAATTAGCTTCCAGGACAGAAAATCCAGGAGCTGAGTATGGCATTTTTTGTTTGACCACTTTTTTTTTTTTTTTGTAGCTTAGAAGATCTCCTTTTAAGGAATTTTAAATAAACTGTTATGGGCAAAGCCATGTGTATATATCATCTTGTCCAATTAACAACACCTCCAGAGTCAATAAGTTTAAAATAGCCTAGCTGACAAGGCGCTTTCTTTCCTAATGGGGTAAGGTAGCACTGTGCACGGTGAGTGAAAAGAGAGACACTTAGGTAATCAGAGGTGACAAAACAGCAAACAGAAAACCCTTTTGAAAATGTGGGAAATACATTGAGGTCTTGCTCAATTATTTTCTATTTAATGTCTTTTAAATTATTTTCCATCTAATTTCTATAACAGAGTGAAGTTTCTGTGTACTTCAAGTTTGGTCCACATGTCGTATAAAAATCTAACACTACTTGAGCTCCAAACTTTATTTCCTGTCATTAAAATGCATACAGAAAAAGTTTAAAGTCTTTTATGGTGAGCAGATTATATATATATGTATATATATGTATATATATATATGTGTGTGTATAATGTATATTTTAGTGTATATATTATGGTATACACATACTAAAATCAACTATAATTTAATTTCAAATTATATGCACGTGTATGTTTGTGTGTGTGTGTGTGTGTTATGTACAAGTTTGTGTGTTTACCCATGTGAGCCATGTACTAGGAGTCAGGTGCTGTTTTCTCTCTCTCTCTTTTTAAGGCATAATTATTCACTGGGCCTTGAATTTGTCTCTTAGACTACTTTGGCTGGTAGGTAAGCAGAATTCTCTGTCTAGTGGCCCAAGTTCTAGTGGCCCACACCGCCAATGCAACATTTTACTTGATGTTGGGAACCTGAAGTTAGGTTCTTATTTAATCCCTACAGTTATTTTCATTGCAGTTCTTTGTTTGTTTGTTTTGTTTGTTTGTTTAAAAAAAAAACAAAGGAAGAGATTAAAGTGGATTTCATGGACAATGAACCTACAAATACTAAACTTGAGGACAGAATAAATAAATCTTTTTGAGCAACATGACAAAATAGAGCTAGGAGCAGAGTACAACTGGAATCTGCGGATGGTATCACAGCAGGGGAAAGCAACCATGAAATGCTTTAGAGAGAGCCTAGTTGTATTTTGGAGAGTCTTGTGTGTTCCTTCCAAACCAGAGCTTACAAGAACACGCACTCTTCTTATTATTCCCCATATTTGACAGCTGGATGTAGTGGATCTGAGGTCCTAAAACTGGAAAAACTCAAGAGTGTGGAAGTATGGTTGTGACACTGAGGAAAGTCATCTATGACACCAATATACATGAGGTAGATATTAATGCATTTTATTATGCTGTGTAAATTCTTAAACTTATTTGCTGAATCAGCTTGCTTCTCCCTAGTGTAATTGCTTAATATTTGTATTCTTTATAAAGAATGGCATGTTTGTTTTCCTCCTATTTAGATACTGGATTATTGAACCAAGTAATTCCTACTTTAAAATACTGAGCCAGAGCACAACAAATGTCCATAGATTTTGTCATTACCAAAGTCCAACCACAGCTCTGATACCTTGGTTCTTAACATCTTTTTCAAAACAATTATGAATTTATAATTACTTTCAACATTATTAATTTACCATGTTAGAGTAATTATTCAAGTTAGATAAACTGGTTTGCATTTCTTTCTTGTGTTTATCTTCTGAATGTTGTCACTGTGGGGATTCTGTCTTGCTGGTGAACTCACATTTTCTTACTTTAGTCCTTTAGCCTATGAATATCACCAAGTATAAATGTTTATCTTCATCAAATTATTTTGGAAGTCTCATATATGTGTGAAAGGGGAACAAATTGCAAGTATATCCTATTACTACTTTAATGAAATTTAACCAGGATGTATTATTTGATTTCCAACTAATGCAATATTATTGAGATGTATAACTTATATCATCAAAGGATAATGGAATGTAAATAATTCCATCTACAGAGTAATAATATCTTTTAGTCCTCTTGATTTACTCTTTGTCTTTATTGCTAAAAGTGTGTCTGTTTACCAAAACTAGTTGTTGTCTTATAGAGTTGTAGTCACATTGATCACCAAACACATCCTACTAACATCAAACCCTGAGACCTGCTTTATAAGTGCAGATTTTTATGACAAATTAAAATTTGGTGGAGTTGCTGAAGGCAGCTTTGTGCATTATGATTTTCCTTACTGTAATTTTCCAGTTGGTCTCTTTGATTACATATACAGTGTTCTGCCTGCATGCCACAAGATGGCAAGAAATCTCATTATAGTTTGTTCTGAGGCACAATGTGGGTGCTGGGAATTGAACTCAGGACCTTTGGGAGAGCAGCCAGTGCTCTTAACCTCTGAGCCATCTGACTCTGCAGTTGGTCTCTTTGATAATATGTAGGCAAGACAAGAGATTTGGTCCTCTTCTCCTTAGGCAAGATTAGTGTAAACACTTCTATACTGTTTATGAAGGTCTTAGTCAGATGCTGCACTAAGTAGATTCTCATCCTGCCTTTTATTTCAAAACATCCACTGGAGTTTATAATTTGGATCACATGGAAAGCACATAATTATTGAATGAGATCGTCTAAACAAGAGTGTGGGATACCATACTTCATATTATGAGTAGACGTGAATAACAAATTTTAGCCTAATAGCACATAGTGTCACTTATCCCTAATGGTTTCTTAGATTCAAACACTGTCTGTGTTTTCTTCCCCATGATTTGAATGTATTTCTGTCCCAAAGGATTTGTAGGTACATGGAACTTAGACGAATAAGATTTTCAAACATAACCCATAAATGAAATTTTCAGCTTTTTTACTTTCATTTAAACATTCTATTTGATATTTAACAATGAAAACATAGAAAAATCATAACCTGCATTAATTATATTGAAAAATAGAACCTATACGTCTGATCAAATAAAGTATTAGAAACATTAATATTAGCATTCATATTACATTATTTTAATTTTAACACATTCTGAGTGTTTATCTGTATTTAGGTATGCATATGTATATTTGAATAATAGTTGCTGTAGGAGACCTGTTTAAGAAATGTTATAAAAATGGAAAAAAAGAAATGAATTTATTAAATGAATTTATTTGCCTAAGTTTGTAATGATGATGTTATCACCTGTACATGTGTCATCCCAGTTTACCCTTATGTAACTCATTACTAAATGCTTTTTGAGACTTTTGTGGGTGTGTGTGTTTGTGTCGTTGAGTATATTTTTATAACTTTTATTGGCAATAAAACTAGATGTTTAAATCCTGGGTAACAATACACACCCATGTAAAAGTGACTGAATAATGTCAAATTTAGAGGATGCCACCACGAAGACAGAGGATTTGGTTTTCCTTAAGCTTTTTAATTTTAGAAATATTTACAGAATTTATTCTTCTTCCACCAGAATTTTCTTTATGCAGATAGAAATATATGATAGAAAGTCATTCCAGCATGAACATACTAGTACATGAGTCCTAAAAAGCAATGACACTCCTTTCTCTATTTCATTATCAAAATTCTTCAGCCACCTCTTTCATTGGAAGCATAGAAGTCTTTCATCCTGTGAACCTATGCCTTCAAGGAGGATGCTCATTTTAGCCATGGCTGGGTATTCCATCAAGTGAAAACTGAAAATCTGGGACAAATTCACTTTATCTTATTTTTTCATTATCACTACTATCATGTGATTTAACCCTTCTAATTAGAAATCTCGCTACTACAACTTTCCTTTTCTTTTATTAACCTTTCTTGGTCTTCAATTTTACAAGAGGCACCTGTACTACAGAAAGAGTTTCTATTACTGAAATTTGCTTTACAAAACAATTTTATTTGTGTTATGCCAAGTGTTAATATAAATTATAATTGCTTCTAAAAATTTTAAAATGTTTTAGATTGAAGTTGAACTTGATTTTTGACTTAAAATTTTTCTGGCAATGAATTTTATTGTCTTTTTTAGGCCTAAACACACTTATGCACACACTCACATACACAATGATGAAGACTGGCTTCTGACTAAAACAATCTCATTTCCAAACATCATCAAGGCATGTAAATAATCATTCATTTTGAGCCTGTGAACCTGAAAATGCAAACACTGAAAACAATTCTTTCCCTTCCTTGGTATACAAATATTGAAGATTGATCACAGCTACTTTCCTGTGTCCTTTATAATAGCATCAAAATTATTCTCAAAAACAATTACTACAAGATGTCACAACCCATACCAGTTTTGGGGGGTTTAAACAAACCTGATGGTGTCTTCCGACCAAAAAGGAAATCAGGGTTCATTCAACGTGGAATGATCAAATTCCCTCATAAGAGAGTCAACGCTAACCAATGTTCATAATGTTAGCAATTCAACTACATCCTAGTGTATAGTCATTGTATGTTTATGTCAATTACAGCATAGATTTCCCTGGAGGAAGTAGAAAGGAACATTCAATGGGAAGAAAGGATATGATATTGAGTAAGAAGCTTTTCAAGTTCTTAAAATACTGAATCTTTGAACATTATTTCACAAAATCAGCTTTGTTGCAGATAAGTGGATGGGGAATTAATGTTCTGATAGGATGGTCCTAGGCACATACAAATTTGGTGGATTCTGACTAACCTTTTTGATTTTTAAGACTGGGTCTCACCTTATAACTTAGACTAGCATAGAACTGACAATGTAGAAGAGGCTAGACTCAAACTCGTGATGATACTATTTTATCCAGCAAATACACAAGTGCAAAGCCTAAACAGAGAAGTCTGTTTTTGTCTTACCATATTTATATTGTTTTTAGTCTTCAAAACCTGTGGGGCTTGAAGAAAATGTTTGTTACTTTAAGAAGGAAATGAAGTTGATTCAGCTCCCATTGATATGTGTAAAATGCAACCCCTATACCTAAGTCTCAGTACATGTTTAGGAGTTGAGACAGAGATAGAAAAAGTAAGAGGGCCAGAGCATCTTCTCTGAGATTGTGGCTTCTGTATATAATAATGCAGATACACCCATAAAAGCTCAGGGGTATAGCAGCATAAACAAGATCTGGGGAACAGCAACATGTTGATATGCCAACATGGATGGGTTACACTTACATTCCCACATCCTAGATAAATAGCTACAGGAAATTAATGACTACTGAAAGTGAGAAAATCAGTCTTCCATGGGGAAGAGTCTCCTAATTGTCTATAACATCAAGTGATCATCCTTGAAAACATATACATATAAGCAACATCAAATGGATTCATAGGTTGCATTTACATTTTTGTGTGTGTGCTGTAATAATGAAGAGAAACAAGCCATGAATTTGAGGAGAACAGAGAGGAGACCACTGGAAGGGTTGGGGAACAGTAAGGTATCATGAATGATGTAAATACAGATCACATATATGAAATCAAAATAAATGAATAAACAAATTGGAGTTAAATAACAAATCATGTTAAAGCCTATATGTTTCTCATTAGATGGATTAGTAGTTCTGTTTACATTTGTAACTCTTATTTACTCAAGTGATGAAATAATAAAACAAATTAAATATAAATGACATGTTAAAGATCTTCATAATCAAGGTCACCTTGAAATAAGGCAAATTGCTAGTAAGCACACCAGATATGCATTAGGGATCTTTTCACACAATGACTGCAAATGTGTCTTTTACAAAAAACAAAAACAAAAAGCACTGGAATCTCGCTTGCCAAAGTCACTATTTCTGAATTCTTACTGACTTACGTCATATATTCTTTTCTAAGAATTGTGTTTAATTATCACCTTTTCATATAAAATTTGCCATTATCATGGAGCAAAGTATACATGTTTTAATACCTGGTTTTCAGTAAAACAGCAAATACATTTAGATTACTGCATTTGACACTGTTACTTGTACTCATGGAGAAAATTAAAAGTTAAAATAAATCATTGCTGATTATTTAACCAAATCTTAGTGCTAGTCACAAACTGAAGAACCACATGAATGATTAAAGAACAAATCAAAACACTGTCATAACTAGAACTTTTAAATCAAAGATGTCTCCAAAAAAACATATATCAGAACATGTGAGAAAACAACAACAACAACAAAAAACAAAGCAAAATACAAAACCCCCAAACTATGTACTATATATTTTATAATTCCTCTTCATTTTTCACAGATGAAACTTCAGCAGCAGAAAAGCCTTGGTGTATACTGTCTAACTGATTTTTTATCTAAATAGACTCTTCAAGGATGTGTGCACACTCATGTTTAGGGCAGTTTAAGATGTGAATATTTAAAATAGTCCATGCCTGATTCTATTTACACTTTCCAAGCACTGCCACTAACCTGATCTAACCTGGTTGGGATCTTCATGCTTATCTGTTCTTGGAGTCCTTAGCTTGGTCTAGCCCTTTTGCATGTCTTCTCAGGGAAAGATGCGGGAGCCAATTTTACATATCATGAAATCACTAGTATTAATTATTTTCAGCTTTCTATCTACTGTTCAGCAATTTAATTATTGAAGGAAAAGAGACCTTTTGGACTAGAATTATCTTATTCAGAAAAAGAGAAGCTTCCTATAGATTATATCAACAGTTATCAGTAGATTGCCCCAATTTTTATGGATTCTCATAATCATTGTTATTTCTATTTAATCCTTAATTTAAAAATATTAATCTCATTATTTTATATGAAAATTTCACAAATTTCCCCTAATCTCTGTTTTGTAGGGGTTTACTATATTATAAAGAGAACTACTGTATCATTGACTTGGAAATATTATTTCAGTTTCCTTTTTTGAATATTTCATGACTAATAATTACTAGGAGCACAAAGTTAGCAAAACCATGGAGTATGAATGAGTCTTTGAATGTGGCCAAATAGCAACATCTTGATGCCCATTCTATATGGAGTATGATCCGTGAGGTACCAAGAGTTACTAGACAATAATGCTCAAGCATTCATGATGAATGAGCCAATGCTATTTATTTCACAATTGATTTTATCTGCACAGACAATGATCTAAGCATACATCATTATAGAGACCCTAGTGTTACACAACATTGGCTTTCTACCCTGCTATGCATCTAGTAGCGTTCTAAAGAGTCAAAACTCACTAAACCCCTGAAGCGAGCAATTATAATTCCCCTCTATGACTATCATCATTTTATCAAACCTCCAAACTCTATTATTTATTATGCTGCACTGTTACATGCCTTGGAAGAAAATAGTATACTTGTGATGGTTTTCTTATACTGATTTTGTACTTAACTCTGAACTCTTGAAGAAAGGAACTAAGTTCATCACCTATGAATTTCTCCTTTTAGAATAAAAGAAAATGAATGGTAGGCATGGAATTTGTATCTCTAGAATAATTGACTGCGAGTAAATGCATTAAAATAAAAAAATAACCTTAATAACTGTAAAGTTGATTGATTTTAGGTTTTAGGGGACCAGATTACAGTCACACTCAGAAGCCATGCTGTACATGACTGCTGAAAGCATATCTCTTATTAGTAGGATGACACTGGTTGACTTTGGCCAACTACTTTACAAAGGATTTGTCTCTAGAAGAACACTATATATGCTAAGGTAATGTTTTCATTAGTCTAAACATAGCCATTTTCTCATTTTATTAATTGGATATACCCATTTTATCAGTGGATACTAATTCACTTCAGATAAACACACACCTTTAATCCCAGTAGACACACTATTTGTCATAGAAACTAGACTTTGCTTGATTTTAATCCCAGTGGTGCACACCTTTAATCCCAGTCCTAGAAAGAATTATAAAACAGGAGGAAACAGCTCCCAGGCAGTCTCATTCCGAGATTCCTGGAGGCAAGGTCACCATTTTGAACTGAGGTTGAAATAAGGGCCAATGACTGATTGCTTTCCTTTTTGGGTCTTTAGGTTGAACCCCAATTTCTGTCTCTGAGCTTTTATTCATTATGCTTCATGTATTTGTCTCTTCTTGATAAAAATATTCAATAAGTACTAAGGAAAACATTGTGAAAATTAAAGAAAAGGCACAATTTTTGTAAAATTAAGAACATAATTGAATATATTCATACTAAGGCCTCAGTGATTTTAAAGTAATATAAATATTCTTCATAATTTTTAAAAAAACACAACAACAACAGGCTCCAGATGGTTTGAAATGTATTATAAATGTGCAAGGTATAAACTGCAGAGCATTTCATAATAATTTGATCAAAACTGATTTTTTATTTAGGGAAGCACTGTTTCTTTTACTTATTGTCATAAAGTCTTCCATTTAAATATTAACAGCTACCATTTTTTTCTGGATGAACATGTATACACACAAAGTAGAATTGTTACCTTTATGTGCTAAGTATATATTACTACCCTGTAAACAAGAGGCTATCTGTTGGAGGGATGTGAATTGGCACAGGCCTCTAATAGAGCCAGCTGCCAAAGGCTTTCCTCCTGGATCATGGAGCAGTGCTGGAACTGAGAAAATTGGACTATTGTGAGATGAGCTTCAACTCCCACCCTCTGGGGTAGGGAAGACTTTGAGATCACTTCAAAACCAAATGTGTACAAGAGTACATTTCTCATTTCAGATAAGGAATATTAATTATATTAATATGCAAATAATATACTTTATGTGTGTGCATGAGACATGTAATATTTTAGTAATTCAAAACAAAATTTACGAATTTATGATTTTTTTGAAAGAACATACATGCTTTAATTATAAAATATATAGTATATGCTATGTATACATTATAGTCCTAAAGTTTTCTAGTATTCTGTTTTCCCTTTGTTCAATATAGAAATCTGTAAGATGGAATTTTGATGTTTATACGTGGAAAGTCTGATAGTCAGGCAATGGGGAATATAAATAAGGGAGAAAATTTAGAAGCACATGTAGCAATGGGCATACATAATTTTGAGAGGTGCTTTATATTCATCTGCCATAGTTTTTAGTTCATTGATTTTCTTTTACCAAAGAAAACACAGTATCTAAGTTACTTTCCCAGTTTTGAAACTGACATTATTTATCTCACCCCTCCCACTGGCCATCTGCTATGTTAGTAGAATTCTTGTTATTTCAAAAGCAGGTATTAAACAGTGAGACCATAAATGCCATATGTTACCTTGATTTAAATACATTTTTAAATAATAATTAAACTTAGAAAAAACCTAATAAAAACACAATTAGAGAGCCAAACATTGCTTTTAATCAGTACAATCCTGTCGTTAATAGCAAAGTTACAGAAATGACAATTGCCTATTTTAGCAATGCATAAAACCAGGGTTATAGATGCCAATGGAAGCCATTTAGTTCTAGAAGTAAATGTTTTGAGAATTAAATATATGATCTTGTATTTGTATAAATTGTTTTTAATATGAACAATTCCCTCTCATTTGTGACAATTTTCTTTGTTACAAAAACCCACACGTTTTCCTCAACCATCCCCTTCTCACTTCCTCTTCCCCTTGTTCTACTCCCTGACCACGTGCTTCCAATTTTGTCAGGTGATCTTTGTTTCCAATTTCCAGGTAGGTCTATATATGTTTTCCATTGGCTTCACCTTATCACTTAGCTTGTCCAGGGTCGTGAACTATAGGCTTAAAGTTCTTTATAGCTAGTATCCATTTATGAGTGAGTACTTACCATATATTTTTGGGGGTCTGGGTTACCTCACTCAGGATAGTGTTTTCTAATTTCATCAATTTGCATGCAAAATTCAACATTTCACTTTTTGTTGTTGTTGTTGTTGTTGTTGTTGTTTCCATTGAGTAGTACTCTAATGTATAAATGTGTCACACTTTCTTTATCCATTCTTCAGTTGAGGGACATCTAGGTTGTATCCAGGTTCTAGCCGTTACAAATAATGCTGCTATGCACATAGTTGAACAAATGCTTTTTTAGCATTATTGAGTTTCTTTGGGGTATATTCCCAAAAGTGGTATTGCTGGATCCTGAAGTAGGTTGATTCCAAATTTTCTGAGAAACTGTCATACTGCTTTCCAAAGTGGATGCACAGATTTGCATCCCCACCAGCAATGGATGAGTATTCCCCTTACTCCACATCCTCACCAGCATAGGTTATCATTAGTGTTTTTGATTTTAGCCATTCTGACATGTGTAAGATGGCATCTCAGAGTTGCATTTTCCTTATAGCTAAGGAAGTTGTACATTTCCTTAAGGATCTTTTGCCCATTTGAAATTCTTCTGTTGAGAATTCTCTGTTTAGTTCAGTGCCCCCTCCCCTTTTTTAAATTGGGTTATTTAGAATTTTAATGTCTAATTTTTTGAGTTCTTTGTGTATATTGTAGATCAGTCCTCTGTCTGATGTGGGATTGGTAAAGATGATTCCCACTCAGTAGGCTGCCTTTTGGCCCATTGACTATGTCCTTTGCTTTACAGAAGCTTCTCAATTTCAGGTTTAGATTATCCTAAATACTACCATAGAACCTTCTTCCAACAACAGATGGAAACAGAGACAGAGACCCACATCAGAGCACTGGGATGTGCTCCCAAGGTCCAGTTGAAGAGTAGAAGGACTGAGAATATGAGCAAAGTGGTTAAGACCATGAGGGGTTCATCCACTGAAACAATATACCTGAGCTAATAGGAGCTCACAAACACCAGCTGGACAGGGAGGGAATAAGCAAAGGACCAAATTAGTCTCTCTGAATGTGATTGACAGTTGCATGGCTGGGGTGGACTGAGAATCCTGGAACCCACATGGCCAACTAAATCCATGAAAAACCTGAGAGGGCTTGACAAGGAATTCTAGACAAAAAACAAACAAACAAGCAAAAAAAAAAACCCAACAGAGTTTAACACAGCTTTTGCTGTTTTCTGGTGGCTTATCACAGCTCCCTTAAGAGAGATTTTCCTGATTCAGCTGTAGCAGAAAAAAAGCAGCAGTTTTGAAATGCAGGCATTCTGGGCTGTGCTGCCAATGCGACCTCTGGCTCATTCAGGAGGCAGAGAATTTGGATGGGTTTTTTTTAGCAGACTGCTGCAGCTTGTTTAATGGTGGCATGGACTGGCTGTGTGCCTAGAGATGGGGCACTGTGCAAGTTGAGGTGGCGAGCAGCTCTGCTATGCTGGACTGTGCTGATCTAGCAGGAAGTACCATATATATCATAATAATGGAACTGTAAAAGTTTTAGAATAGGCAGGCAAGCAGAAAGTATATCATATGTATTAAAATAATGGTGCAGCTGAAGCATTTTAAAAAGCACTCTTGTATGATAAATAATTACAGATATGCAATAAAGACAAATTCAGATAAAACAAGACCTATATATGGGTCATGTATGTAGGCTTGGGAGAGAGAAAAAAGTATAGACAGTTATAAAAACAAGAAAATGGTATTTAAAAAGGTAAAATCTTTAAAGAGACAGACTACAGAAAGAAAAATAAGTCATGTGAAGATGGAAAATTCACAAAGTCTGGATTTTGTATATTATTGTGTTATCTTTGATTTTTTTTAGCTGTGAAGAAGCTAAGTACAGAGTGACGTTTCATTGTATGGGCTGCTAAACTAAAGCAGCATTTATATTATAAAGTTATCATGACTTCCAAATTTGGGTCTAAGCATATGTTGCTTTGGAAAAGATGCTCTTTTATTTCCACAGAAGATAAGAACCTGGGGATTGCTTCCAGACCAATATGGTTACATGGAACAAGACCTCCTGAAAGGTGGCTGTGAACATCCCCACAAAGAAAATACTTTGCCCAACTGCTGACTGAGATGAACCTTGCACATAGCATACACCATGAAAAACCTAATTATCAGTGACCCCAAACAGCAGGAAACATTATGGACAGAACAATACCCATATTCCTAAGTATTGTTTATAATTATTTACATTTAAAGGGGGATATGATATAGGTATAAGTAATTTGCCTTGGTATGAATCTTAGCTTATTGATACAAATTTAAGGTCAAATTTGTTATATGTATAAGTATTTCTGATCTTGATTAAGGTATTGTGTTTGTGTAGCTCATTTAAAAATGTAATGTATAATTAGTCATGTTAGTTAGATTTTTCTAGATGTATAGAGATATATTTAAGTTTGATAGGTATTTTTCAAATCTTTCAGAGACCTTCAGAAAATGGAATTTAAAATGTTTTACGAACTTAGAGCTTTTCATGACAGTGAGGCACATCTGCTCCTGGCAGCACCAATCTACTTCAAGAGGAAGATGGGCATTGAAGAGGCTCTTTATGAAGTTTGCTAGCCATTTGTTCAAGAAACTGCTCTTTCCTGGACTGCTTAACTGAACATGCTGGACCTGTAGAGAGATGACTGCTGAACTTGCCTAAAGTTGAGATGATCCTTTGGGGTTCCTGTTTCATGGAAAAGTCTGAAGACATTCTGCAGGATACAGAAGAAAGTGACTGATAACTATGGGCCTGTTGGATGGAGATGGATGCTCCAATGGTACAGAAAATCTTTGGGTATCTGTCTAATCATTGAGATGTCTCTGTCAACTCTAGAGTTTAGAAGTTGCTTACAATGTACTTACTGTTTACTTAGGTAATATATCCTTCTTTGATGGAGTTGAAGAATAGACAGTTTTGTTTTCTTTAGTTATGATAAAAGATAAAGTAGACATAAATATTATAACTGAAATTTTTGCTTGATACCTG
>NC_022016.1:15934639-15953053 GCF_000317375.1 Microtus ochrogaster
AGAAAAAGGCATCAAATCCCTTTTAACTGAGTTGACAGATGGTTGTGAACTACCATGTGGGTGCTGGAAATCTAACAAAGGGCTTCTGCAAGAACAAGTACTCATACTTGCTGAACTATCTATACAGACCCCAAGAATCTTCTTATACAAAGCTATTTGTTACATTTGTTTTCTGCATTCATTATTATGAAAATGTTGTGTCCTGATTCTGTGTGATAAGGAAAATTAATCGATATTTAAACTGTTTATTGTGTTAGCACTCATACAAACTGACTGTATCATCTCATTTGCTACTGTCTGTAAATAAAACAAACAGAGCAATATTTCTGTTCAATTTTGTCTCAGTTGTCTTAGCACATATAATAGAAGATGCCATCTTAGTTATCGGTCTGTAGTCACAAGTCCAAAAACACCAAAGTGATGTTAAGTATTGTCAGGAGATCCTGTAAATATCATACAAAGTAAACGCATATCTCTGTTATCATCCTTTGAAAGTTCTACCAACATCTCCCTTACTCTCTAGTAACTCGTGACACAGAGCATATAAATATCAAATATACAAATATCAAATAAAAACAATAATTGATATCCCTGGCTTTAATGGACATTGTTCTACAGTAGGAAAACAAGTAATGTTTTATATTCTGAAATTAAGCTGTTTAGTAAGAAAACACAGTCAGTGCAGCTATTTTATTATTATGATTAGATGCTCATTTATCAAAACATTGAGAATAGAGGAAGTGGATCACATTGTGTGTATTTTATGTGACACACAATGGCAGAATATGAAACAGGTGCCTAAAAGGTGATGGAATTAGAAAATGGAAATGAACTGGGGAAAGTTTAAGAAATTTAAGAGAAACATGAGGGTAATTTTTCTTAGTCAGTAAAAGTTTAATATTCATAGGTTTAAACTTTGTTTATATGCAGTTTTAAATTTTATTTGTATTTTTTCAATTTGTAATTTTGATTTTTAAAATATATCCCATGTAATTTTCCCCCTACGTGCCCATATTATGGTATCATCCTGATACCAGAAAAGTAACTACCTAGTCTTGTTAACCTAAATTGAATTTACTAGACTAATCAGCTCCATAAACCAAGTAACAATAAAAGCTATGGCTAATGTAAAAAGTAAGTTGCAATATTTTCATATTAATAAATGTACTTTCGTATAGAAGCAAGAATATTAGGAAATTTAACAATTACCCCTTATAAATATACACTGATTTAGACATCCTGCAACCTTGCCTGCCAGGAATTATCATAAAGCCCATTAGCATATGTTAAGCAGGGCAGATAACTTGAATACTTTGGTTTATACTATATCTTATGTAACAAAGTGATAATTTAAGATAAAATTTCTTACAAAATGTAATAACATAAACATAACAAAACAATGAGAAGAAAATAAAACCATGAAAGTCATTTTATTTGCTGAATGCTTACCTAATTCTACATAGTACATGATAATATAAACAGTACTTAGTAATTAAACTGTTGATATTACAGATATAAATTACATTCAAATCCAATTTGTGCAACATTTCACATGTTATATTAAAATTGGATGACAGAAAGCTCACGCAATATGAACAGCAGAGCTAATTTTTATTTGTAAAAAGGAAAAGCATCAATGTTAATATCTATGATACAGATTTTTTCAGGTTGTCATATGATAGTGGTTAATCCTACATTTATTGAATAAATAAAATTCTTCCAGTTATTCTGTTTCTGACATATAAAAATTGAGAGCTGTTTAATAATATATATCCAGAAACTTATTTTTTTATTATGTTAGTAGTTTTTAAATGAAATATAATCTATATAGTACCAAGTAACAAAATGTTCACAGTTGCCATTGTTATAAATTTTAAGTACATTAATAAAGTAGCTATGTCATATGTTATTGGAGCTGAATATCATAGTTTATTTTCTATTTAACCTCTCATGGTTAAGCTATTTACTTCCTGGCTCAGAACTCAATTGAAAAACCAGCTAAATACATTTCTTGGCTTACAGAGTAAAAGAGGTAATAACACTTTTTAGTGTAACCTTGAATTTCCATCATCCACCTTAGTGCTGAACTGTTTATAATCTTGTATCTTAGTCTTCAGAAAGAGAACTTCAGAGAAAGTTATGGATCTTTGCTCTTTTATTTTTTTGTTTATTTTCATTGCTTCTGGGGTTATCACTATGACTGCTAAGGACTAAACTCTCCTTGAACATCAAATTAAGAAAGAAAGGGTGGGTTTTATTTTTGCCTGAGGTCAGAACCAACAATTGTTTTGTGCACAATGAGAGCAATAAACTCTCCTGCCTAGATGAGGACATACTTTCTGGACACATTTTCAGAACTCAGTGATCCATAATGAAGATAACCAGTCATTCAGAATTTTTCTAAAAATTACTTATTTTGATAAAACAAGCTAGAAAATAAAGTAAAAGTCTCAATGCTAAAATTATCTGTCACTTGCTCTATTTTTAAAGTTATTAGAGTAGATTTAATTTTGGTGCATTCAAACTTAACTACTTAAAGTTTAAGAAAAATTCAGAAAAATATTCCCATGTCTAGAAAAGTTACTTTACTCTGAAATCTTATAACATGACTTATTTGTAGTCATGGTTCTGTGTATGGTAGAAATTAGTGTATGTTAGAAATTAGTGTTCATTTGAATCAAATAAGGTAATGCTGGAATAGTGTTTCTAAACTTTGTATGCAGTCCATTAGAGAAGGCACATTAAAGACAGAGATGGCGCAGAAGTTCAATAGCACCATTGAGCATGCATTGACTGCTATCTGAGTTAGTCTAGTGATTATCATAGAACTGTTTATCTATGAGGCATCTCTGAGACAGAATGATCATTGCAGTAACCTAAAGAGTACAGTGGGTATTTGCACTGGGCCACTGATTCTCTGACAGTATGCTAAGGTACACTTATCTTCCCTCATTTCAATTCTATGTTCATTTTGAAGACAGAGGGCACATGGCAACCTGATTATAAATACAGTTTTCAGTTAAGAGAGAGGATATGAAATTATTTTCAATATAAGCACCAAAACCCATGATAACATGCATCCAGCACTGTCTAGCCTGGGCATTTGATAACTGCAGCTATTATACAGACCCATGCTAATCATTGCATGCATCAGGGAAGGTTTGTGGTGCACTTCAGAAGTTACATGGTTGAGATTCCGCTGAGTCTCTTCTAGAGTTTGAAGAGAGTTATTGGCTTTCACTTTAAAAGCTTTCTGAGGGTTGTGATCCATCGAAGACATTTGTTCTGACCACAGGTTCATATCAGGATCAGTAATGCATCATAAGGAACTGTTGACTCTTTTCTAACTTTAGGATTTTGGAGACTGCTGTGACATAGAAATAGTGTATGTGCCATGTAGAAGGAAGAATGCAAGATTAAGTTAAGAAGAAATGAAGAGGAAGAAGGAAATAAACCCAACTAACAGCAAGTGGGATTTATAGCCCATGGCAGGAAATACATGCCAGAAAAAAAAAAGATGAACATTCAGAGGAAGATATAATTTAAAGAAGTTTTTTTTTTATGTGTGTGTGCTTATTTGTTTCCACACAAAATCAAATGTACAACAAATTTTATTTTGGTTGGTTTGGTTTTTGTTTTCTTTGTTTAATTAGAATAGGATGCATGTTTAGAGATTATTTTATGTTGTCTGATCTTTTCAGCTATTTTTTTTTTGGGAAAATTAGGATGTTTGGAGCTTAGAGAGCAATGTCACCTTCACAATCATGTAAGAACCTCTGTGTTCATCTCCAAGCCTTCAAAAGTTAAGAAAATGGCTAAAGTTCCAATAAATAGTGATAGTTTCCTTCATTCTAAAGAGAATCTGGAGTGAATTTTAGAAAAGAATGTAATCATACCAAAATATAGGCTGAAAGTTGTTTTGTCTTTTTTGTTTGTTTGTTTTCTCTGCTGCCAAAGCAAAAATGCATGATGCCTTTCCACTGCACTGTATTTCCATCAGAGGTTCTTGAAAGATGGTCTGTGGTTGTCAGTTTACAGTAACTGCATTTGTATTAATCATCAGAAGAAATATTTTAAAAGAGATACAAGAAACTGCTACCAATCAAGCATAACACTCTGTCCTAAAGCATTATCTGTAAATCCGAACATAATACTGAGACTGAATGAGGTAAACCTAATTTCAAACTCTTTCCTCGGGATTCTGTTTTAGAAACAGACCTCTAAATTCGCCCAGAGCAATTCTGGCACTTGAGGGAAGGCCAGTACAGAAAAGTATCACTTCCAAATTATTCTTTTCTTTTTAAGGTCCTGCAGGTTTGGAAAATAAACTTACTCTCAACAGATGATGTTTTGCGTAGATAATAGAGATGTTTCCATCTCCAGAATCTTTTACCCACCTTGAGAATTGTCAAAGGAAAAAAAAATCAATGAAAGAGAGCTGCAAAATCCTCTGCTTGCCACGTTTTAAGGTCCCTTATCCTTTTCTGTCTCTCATTTCAATTATCACTGCTCTCAGAAGAGCACAGATAGCTGGCCCAGAAGTGGTTGGTATTGGAGAAACCATTCATTTTCTGCTAAGAATGCAATTCAACTCACAAAACAAGACCAGGCTTTTCCCTTTGTTCTTCCAATTGCAATTGTCAACTCTGCCTTGTGTTACATGATTTAAAATAGCATAAATGAAAACATAAAGACTACAAATCAAAAACATTTTAATCATCCCATTCTGTCTCACAAATATGTTACCCACTAAAATATAATACATATTAATATCACTGACATCTGACCAACTAGAAAACAAGCCAGTCATCAGAAATATGTTAAACTCTTTAGAAACTACTCCAGTGTATAAGAAGTAGGCTATAATTAGTCAAACTCAATGACAATGTTATGTGTTACATTCCTGGAAACTTTACTAAATTCTGGATGGCAAAGAACATGGAAAATGAACAGTGGCTAGTATTCTATGTTTTCATTTGCATATCTATTCTGAGGATTCTGTTAATTTCTTATAAGTGAGTGATAGATGTATAAAAAAGAGAATGATGGGTTTGGGTGTGTTTATGAGTCACCTAAATTCCTTCAGTGTGCATGCCAATATTTCAAATTATTTTCTTCAGTTGGCTTAGCCAAGTCTCTCATTATTTTGTGTCCTTTAAGGCAGTAATATAGAAGCTAGAATAGCTCTCAAGAGGTAGATGTTTTAAATCCTCATCCAACATTTCTTTTTTCAGTTTTGTATAAAGCAATTCTTTGCTAAAATTTCAAATCTAACAGCTTGAGATCTCTGTCTCTTTTCCTTTTTGGTTTCAGTGAACTTTTTTCTTTCTTTTTAAATCAAATTGAATAAATTGAACTTTTTTGTTCAAGGAAGCCAAGTTATGTAAAATAATTTAGTACAAAATGAACAGAAATATTTTCTCATTGTCTTTTTACTTACTAATTATAATTATGTGACCCATTTAATCAACAGATAGATATCTTCATCCTCTAATAAATAAGGACACTGATATAATGGAAAGTCGTTTTCAAATGATGTCATATATAATATCAGAATTTCTGCATCAAAACAATACCTTTTGTAATTTTAAATTTTTAAAATTCAAAAATAACATCAATTTAGAAAAACATATAAATATATTTCAATAAAATACTATACCTTCACCTGGACCATGTCTCTGTCTACTTCATACTTAGCAAACCTGAGGGTATAAACAAGGTGATAACAGAATCTAGTGTGACTTTCTTATCTTCCTATCTTAGTTATTTTAGTAAATAGTCTTCAACATAAAGGTGGGCTCATAACAGGCAGTTGTTCTGTAATGTTAGACATTAATTACTTTAATTCTATCTAGAAGTTTTATAGTAGCAGCAGAGGCTCATTCAGGGGAATCAATCCTCTAGTCAGAATAGATCTCTAGGACAGGTCAGACTCCTGGCTAAGTCTGGTGTCATAGCTATCCTAATCCATGATAAGGAGATAGGAAAAATACTTTTGTAACCCTTCGATAAGCTAACCAAGTTCCTTTCCAGAAGCCTTGCTCTCTGTCCAGTTCATACAGAGCCTTCAAATATTTCTGTTGGGTCATCTTGCCTGACTCAGCAAGGCTAAACTGGCCTTTTTTTCTTCTCTTCTTTGTCTTTCTCTCAAGTCTCTAAAATTGTTTACTCTGTTACTTGGTGATTTTCACCCTTTTGTGGAGCCTTCCTTTCTACTCTGAGTCTGTTTACAAATAGTATACTTGTTTCTTTTCCTGCTTCATAGCCCTCCTCTGATGAACTGCTGGGATTTAGAGCTCTATCTTCTAGACTTTCCCATTCAAACTCTAAAACTGCCCTCGAATTTCTCTTTAGACCTTAAATTATTTTCTTAAGACTAAATTCTTAAAGAGGGAACCATGATTTAACCAAATAACATATTGACTCTACAGGAAAAATCTAAAATATCTGATCACATATTTTAGCTATATACTTCTTTTTCCATTTGTTTGAAATTCTCTAAACTTAAGATAGAGACTGCCTTCCTTCAGCGTCCTGCTTATGTCTTTTCCTGTTCTGGAACACTCTGTCATACCATTATACTACAGAATGTGCTTCACTTATGAGGGCAAGTGCTTTAGTTGAAGTAAAACTAAATTGTCCTCCATTGGTGAATGTCAGTTTCTTCCTCTTTTGAATTCACACACTGTAAATCATCAAATTTTTGTTCTTATTGAAAAGTGATGTCTATGTGTTTCAATATGCAAGCTTTTGAAGGCACTAATGGCTACGATATGTTCACTTTATAATATAATGGTATTTTAAGTCTATGCCACACTTAAGCATAACTGAGAATCATGTCTTGTAGGTTTTAATCTTGTTTCCATGTTTCTCAGTCAGTAGGATTAAGGTTGTGATGTACATTTGAGTTTTAATATGTTCACACTTGATGACAGTGGTACTGATTCATAGTCTTCACTTTTAAAAGCATTGTTGTAAGCTAAGAAATATGTGATATATTATAGTTAGAAATATCACAGCTTGAGGCATGTGTGTGCTGATTTTGTCAAAATTGATTGAACCTAGTAGAGAAAAAGCAGGTCTAAAGGACTGTTTACTAGAACACAGCATATTTTTTTATGATGTCCCTTTACCCATTCATTACATCAAATTTGGTGTAAAAAGCTAGTCTTCAACAACAACAAAAAAGAACCAAGAAATGTCATACCACAGCAATGTTTTCTTTATCAATAATAATTATATTTCTAATGTAGCTCTAAGAGAAGGTACTCATTAAATATTCACAACAATAAAAGTGAATACAATCAAGTTCATTATTGTTGAAATGTATCACAATGACAATAATAGCAATAAACAGATCCTGTATGAAAGTCAGCACTATTGTTTTATGAATTTGAAGGAAGAGATGTAAAGTTGAAACTCTTGAATTGGTTGGAAGCTTAAACATTTTCCTGCCCAAATATGTTTCCACATTTTTACAAATGTTGAGTAACAACTATAGACTGATTTTTCTGCTAAACACAAAATTTAGTCGTAGGCTAATAGTTTGTTTCCCTTACTCAAAATAATCACACAGAATTATATTAATTATAATACTATTTGACCAATTGCTTAAGTATATTTGTGGCTGATATCTTAAACTGACCCATCTCCATTAATCTGTGCATCGCCATGAGTTCGTGGCCTACCAGCAAAGTTTAGATGGGCTCCAGTGGAGGTCTCTGTCTCTGGTGGCATCTCCTTGACTCTGCCTAATCTTTTTTCCTCTATCTGTTTAGAACTACCACCTTGCCTTATTCTGACAAGCCAGTGGCCAAAACAGCTTTATTCATTAAGCAGTATAAGCAACACATAAACAGAAGGACTTCCCATATCAACAAAGCATCCTTCCATTGGAAAAATATGAATTCTGCTGAGATTGGAAGCCTGTGACTGTTATCTCAGTGCTTACGAGAACGGAAGATTGGACTGATTGGCTGGAGGTCAGCTCAACCACATAATTAGACTGTAGTTCAGAACAACAGTAAAACATATGACTCTCCTTGCTAGGCAATTATCTTATAAAACAAGTTTTAAATGGTCTAATAAAGGATACATGTAGAGATCTCTAGAGTACAGATATGCAAAATATGCTAATGATTTTGCTAATGGATCATAACAATATTTGATTAGATTTTTCTTAGATTTGTCATAGATTAGGCTTCTATTTCTATGAAGAGACAACATGACCATAAAATCTTATACCTGTCTCAAAAAAAAACCCAAAATTAAAATAAGTTCTGAAAGTTAAAAAAAAAAAAAAAGCATTTATCTGGACTTGCATATACATATAGTTTTAGAGGTTTACTCCATCATCTTAATGAAGGCAAGCAGGTAAACATGATGCTGGAGAAGGAGCTGAGAATTCTATATCTTGATCTGCAGAGAGCAGAAGCAACTGAGTACCACACTAGGCATAGGTTGAGCACATATAAGACCTCAAAGCCCACCCCTAAAATGACATACGTCTTCCAAGAAGACTACACCTACTCCAAAGAAGCCACACCTCCTAAGAATTTCACTCCTTATGTGGATAGCATTCAAACACCTGAATCTATTGGGGTGTTACCTATTCAAAACACCACAATGCATATTTACATGAACTTTTAGGCTATACATGACATATAGTTATATTTAGTTCATTTGTTTGGTTGATTTAAGAGCTAAAAGACTAGCTCTGAGATGGTTGGAAAATTTATGTATATTTTATTTATATATGTGAATTTCAACCATATAGCCACTGTTAAATATTTTGACTATTGATTTAAAATGGGTTTATTGTTTAAAGTAAAAAATGATCAAAATTGTTTTGTTGTTTGGGTCAAGATTCATTTCCAATGAGACTTTATTGGGTAACAATTGCTCAGTTCCAACATTTCACTAATCACAACAGAATTTAAGTTGACCTTTTGATTTCAACTCTCTAAAAGTCTTATTGTAATGATCTTTAATACATTATTATGCACATACATATTAAAACTCATATAAACATATCATTCAATTACATTAAAATTTTTAAGTTTTAAGTTTTGAAAATTACAGTGATTTGAATATCCCTTGACAGTTTGGTTTGCCTAATTTGCTTTAATGATAAAAATGCATTGTTTTATGTTAAAGGGTCAAGAATTTCTAAGACTAATTTAATTAAAGGCAGATTATTAGTCAAACATTTCAACTTAAAATATTGATTTTTTTGTCCTAAAGTCTCTGAATTACTATAACCTTATTTTAATGAACAACATAAAGGCAATGTTAGATTTATTGTGGAGTCACAGAGGTGAGGCAAAATTCCCTAAGTCAACTTATAATCATCACCATGGTTCATTTACTAATAGGAAACCCAGAACTATATACTGGAATGCCTCTGTACCTTAAGGAGTGCAGACTGCTGCTCATATATAATTGGGAAGGAAGAATCTGGGATGTGAAGATACATCATTTGACCATAAACCATGTGTATCCCTTTCTGGTCTGTTATAGGAAAGCAAATGGTGGGAAAAGGAAACTGGCAAACATCTGCTGTGATGCCTACCCCTTAAGATCCAACGTTTCATAACTTGTCTTCCATGGGAGAAAATCAATTATCATTAAACTCTCCTATAAACTAGCTCTTTTACTTTACAGATTACATGAGATTAAAAGCATTTTAAGAGTATACACATGTTCAAGTACTTAATGAGCTATTGATTGCTATTTTTAATGTGAAAAAGGCCCATAAGGAAGTCGCTTAAAAGATAAGTGGAAATATCCTCATATTAGTAGACAGACATATGTATCTTGTTTAGTGTGAAACACAGCCCTTAAATGTTTGAAATAGCAAGGTACATTCCAAGTTCTCAGGGTCTTTCTGTATTTAAGCCAATAAGAATAAGAGTTGTAACACCTCATCAAGTTCCACAAGAAACCCTAAAGAACTGCCTGAAACCTTCCTTAAAAAATAGAATTTTAAACATGCCAGAGGTCTCCCTCCCATCCCCACAGCCAAATTCATGTTCTGATCACGGCATATCTGGCAAATAGATATGCCTGTAATGTACAACGAATTTCAGGAAAGAAAGTCATTGCCAAGTCTATGGAAGAGATTGAATTGGCTCAAGTTTGATGCACATTTAATGAACAAATGAATCTGACTTTATTGAAGTTCTTTGTCTGTTCTTTGGCCTTTTTAACTCACATAGAGCAAGGAAAGAATTTGTCTTACTAAGAATGCTTTAAAAGAGTTCCTGTCTTCATGGTTAGGCTTCAAAAAGACAGCAGGAAAACTTAGAAAATAATCATTTGCTTTCTTCCATCAATTCCACATTATCCTAAGGGTTGCACAACATGTGGATGTAATTTGTATACTTGACTACTCCATTCCTTAATTGCATTTCTACACACACATAGGCAATCATACTGACACTCTATTAGACTGCCCTCACAATTTCACTCTGAAAAATATACATAACATATAAATAGTTACATTTTCTATATACTAGACTTCTCTGAAAAATCTAGCTCTTTGCAGTTTTGACACTGAATATACACTGGAAATCAGTTCTGCATTATGAACTCAAATGTAACATTAATCTTATTTAATATATTCAATAATTCTAGTTAGTAATACACCTTTGTGAATCGTTTAGAAAGACTTGATAATATATGTTCTAAGATTCTTGTAATGTGGTAACAGCCACAAAATTTCAATATATAATGTTAATGTTTATGCCAGACTAATCTTCTTATAAGTACACTTAGATCATTCCGTGTGCAAAAGTTAAAGACTGCAGGGAACAGGAGTCGTAAGATGCATCATGGAAACTGGTGCATGCGCTGCATAGCACTGTCCTGCTACACACAAGTCTATGCTTCTCAAAACTGTAGAGCACATTAGCATAAACTGTGATCCCTGCAGGTCAGGTGTCTCTGGGCAGAGTCATAAAAAGAGCAAATAGAATGCTCTGATGTTGTGGGAAGTTAATAATGGAGGAACAAAATATGTATGGGTCCAGCCAGAGTGTGTACATGGAGAGTGTACCATTTAGGCAGATTTGCTGAGAAAGTCTTGACAAATCTTTAAAATTGGAAGAATTTTTTAAGGCTACTATTTGAATTTTTTATTTATTTACTTTTATTTGTTAATATTTAAAATTTCAGATCATGTATTTTGGTTATATTCTTTCTTTTCCTTTGTGACCTACAGATCTTTCCTGCCCAACGAACTTGTTCTTGCTCTCAAAAAGAAAAAAAAATACAAAACAACAAAACTCCTGAGCATGAGGCCTAACTGAAGTGTAGCTCATATACCTAATGTCTCTGCAATAGATTAAATCAAATTTCTCTCTCTTAGCCGGTATCACTTGTAAGTAGCTTCTTGTATAGGGGTGGTATTTTCATCCACTTCCCCTTCTCTTCTCCATTCTGCGATTTTTGTCAGGCTTGAATTTATGCAGGTCTGCATACTGTCAAAGTCTCTGCAAGTTCATGCATATCAGTCCTGTTGTGTCTGTAAGATGTCATTTTCTTTGAATCATCCACCATGTCTGGCTCTTGAAACGTTTCTTCTTTTCTTCAGAAAATATTCCAGAGTCATTTGGGGAGGGTGGAAGTCCTCGTATGAATCAGAATGGTCGCCGAGGCTCAGGAGGTTGTGACAGATTTGGAGCTCTCAAAATGCCACGCTGCTCCCAGAGTCCGGTAACTCACCCACTCCTTCACTCCACCTCCATCCTGAGTCTATCAAAGATCTCAGCTACCTAATTCGAGTGTCATGCCTTTTTGCTTCTAACACTCTGAAACGTGATTCCCCAAATCAAATTATTTCTTTTATAAGTTGCTTTGGTCATGATGTCTCTTCACAACAATAGAAAAATAACTAAAGATAGGTGGTCTTTTAGGGACGAATGTTCTAAGGTATTGTGATGAATTGCTGTCTTTATTTTTAATATTATAATGTGTTTGTTTTACACAGTCAAAGTTCATTTGTCCTAGAGATTCTATCTTAAAATGTGACTAAAATATCTCAGAGGCTAAACACAGGAAAGAGATGACTTGTAGCAGATTATTTAGCAATCATGCTTTATTTGTTAGAAACGTAAACGGACCTCAAAATAAGATGCCTCACTACTGGAAACATGACAAGAACAGAAACACTTCTTTAAAGCACACATACAGGCTACTTTTATTTCTCTTTTTAATTGAAAATAATTATTTCATGTAATACATTCTGATCATATTTCTCCTTCCTTGTCTCTTCATAGATCCTCCCAATTTCCACGGCCTTCAAACTCTATGTTTTTTTCTATTTCTCTCTCTTTAGAAAATATAGAGATGAAAACAAAAAAATAAACTAAACAAAAAACAATGTAATAAATAACAGCCAAAACAAACAAGCAAGCAAGAAAACAAAAACAAACAAAAAAAACCAAGCAAACATTTTTCTTTATCCCTCCTCTTCTTCTAGGGCCACATGATGTGGGAGTGATTTCTTATTAATAAAGAAACTGCCTAGGCCCATTTCATAGGCCAGCCTTTAGGTAGGCGGAGAAAACAGAACAGGATGCTGGGAGAAAGAAGTTGACTCAGGGAATCGCCATGGTTCTCCCACGCCAGGCAGATGCAGGTTAAGATCATTCTTGGTAAGCCAGCTCGTGGGCCACACAGAATAATAGAAGTGGGTTAGATTAATATGTAAGAGCTAGCCAATAAGAGGCTGGAACTAATGGGTCAGGCAGTGATTAAAAGAATACAGTTTCTGTGTAATTATTTCGGGTATAAAGCTAGCCGTGCAGGCGGCCGGGTGCTGGGGACACAGCCCTGCTGCTCTTATTTCAACAGCCACAATCTGCTTCAATATTGTATCTGCACCCTTGATAAGGAACAAATGAAACAGAAAAGCATCCCCAGAAAGTAGAGGGAATTCACATGCAGATGAAAGGGAGGTACATTTCCAGGTCTGATTCTGATATACAGTTAGAAGAAACTCTTACCAACATAGCAAGAAGATTAAAAAATATCTTATTTTAAAAATGATATTTTAAAAGAGTTTATGAAGCCTTACAATATTTTTATAAGAAACTTTGATTTTGTTAAGTGTACTGGCAAAGATATTAACCGCTAAACTTGGGAGGTACAGGGCAGGAATGTCTGTGGGGTCGCAGCCAGGCTGATCTAGACAGTGAGTTTCAGTCCACTGTCTAATGAAATGTTCTTGTCTCACCCAAACTCTACACACATTTATATTCTCTCTCACCCACTCCCCTAAATAAATGTTTTGTATTTATAAAAAGTATCCACATTTTCCTAATCCATGGAGCTGAAATAAGCATAAAAACATATTTAAAACTCATAGATAATTCATAGAAAGTTTTTTATAAATAGAAATAATTGACTAATTTGAGTTATTCAGAGTTTAAAGATTCTAGCTACCATGATAATTCAAGAGAATATATGCATATTTAGTAATATATTTATTACTAAAGATATGAGTTGAAAAGTAAGAGATAGAATATAATAAGAAAACCTAAGAGTGTATTAAAACTAAGTGATTTCAGAAAGACTACAGGGTACACCATAAATTTAAAAAAACACACTTTTATTTCTATAGAAAATATGAACAGAAATGAACTATGAATCATTTTTTTTAAAATCAAATACTCAAAAAAAGAATATAAAACTTTAATATTGAATATTTTAAAATGAAAGTTAAATTTCAGTAGAAATTATAAATAAACCACATTATGCCCAAAAGATAAAAAATGCTAATTCATATTAATTCAGCTACAGTTTTTCTCTAAAACATTTTACTATATTTACATAAAAATTAACAAATCACCTTTAGAATTTACATAGCACTCGCAAATATAGACATATCAATTTCAGTTTTGAAAGAAAATAAACAAATTTAGAAAAATCCATTAATTATATTTGTAAATGATATACATCAGGAGCCTTAAATTTAAATACAATAAGAACAAAACCCTTAAATAGTTCTGTGAAGTATTTCAGAATCTAGAGTGCTTTTCATGCAACCAAGATGATCTAAATTTGGATCCCCAGAACCCATTTACAGAGCCAGACTCTTTTGTACACATCTGTAACAGTACTGAAGAAGTTTATACATGAGGATCACTGAAGTTGCTGGCCAGCCAACCATGCTGACAGATAAGCTATAAATTAACTGAAAGTCTGTATTAAAATAAGTTGGAAAAAGTGGAGGGATGGTTCAGCTAAGAGAACTTGGTCCTCTTAAAGAAAACCAAGGTTTGGTTTCCAATACTCAATGGCAGCTTCATAAAAACCTGTAACTCCAGCTCCAGGGGATCTGATGTGTTATGATATCCATGGACACTACATGAACGTGGTGCACAGATATATGTAGCCAAAGCATTTATAACATAAAATAAAATTTAAAAAAAATCTTAAAGGATAATAAAGTGGAGAAGCTAAAGGAGACTCCAGATTTCAACCACAGGCCTCTGAGCTTACATACAAACACCAATTACCCTTCAAAAAATAGAAAAGGAAAAAAAGGGAGGGAACAGAATATTTAAAAAGACACTGTCCTACAGAAAGTATACAGATAGCACATAAGCTGATAAAAAAAAACACTATCATTAACCATCAAATAAATACAAATAAAAACTATGATTAAGTTATCACTTCAAAGTTTGAAATGGTTAACGCTAGGTAATGATCATAAAAAATGTGGAGAGAACATGACCTAGAAACTTAACATGTTGCTTCTGTCAATATAAACTGGCACGGACAATATGCAGTTTTGGTACATTCATTAAAATATGATAAACATATCTATCAGAAACACTTTGCATTCCAATGATAGATACTTTCCCAAGAGAAACGAAAAAGGAAGCCATGAAAACACTCTTCAGTGAGTATAATAGTAACTATGGGTGATAATAGTCAAAAATCTAAACCCAAGTATCCTTGAAAAATTCAGTGGATAAACAATTTTCACATGCCAATAAATAGTGTGTCATACAGTATAAGCTACTATGTATATGAGAAAGAAACAAGTTCTACAAAAAATCAACCTGTGATGACAAAATAATGATAACTGAAAAAGAACACAAGCAAGGAGACATATACCTCATAATTTCATTTGCTGAACTTCTAGAAAATAAACTTATTATGTTCTATTGAACCAAAAAAAAAAAAAAAACTAAAGACGGTTGAAAAGAAAGTTCTTACAGGATTTAAAGAAAAGTATGGGGTTAATACGTTTTTTCATTACTGCAGAGAGGGAATGAGTTGAGTTCATAGGGTAACTCACTAATTTTAGACACAAAAGAGTTAATTAATCATTGTTATATATACTGCAGTAAAATACAAAATTGATCATGTATGACTGTAAGGTGGTAATGTGTCACCTATTTAAAAAAATCTAAAATGAGTGAAATCAACGCTAAATTGCTTACTTGTGAATTAACTCACCTAGTTGTAAATTTATTTGAACACTAAGACTTTACTTTGCTGCAATGAAGTAAAAATTTGAAGACACTAATGAAAGAGAAACAGCAAGCCAAGGGCTATAGATTGTATATGTGAGAATGAAAATCTGAACTAGTAATAATATAAAAGTACAGTCAATCTAAGGCAGGTATCATTTCTGTCACTAGCTTTCTATCTGCACCTGTTTCCAGAAACCTTCTGGCAATTTATGTGAAACTAGGGCAAGAGCTAACCTATTTATTAGTTTACTAAGATTTCCACAAATATCAGCAATTTTTTTAATTATTTAAAGACCTCATGTAAACTTTATTACAGCTTAAACTGAAGGCTGGAATGTTGATGCAGTCTGCTTCGGTCTTAGCTATAGATACAATTGGAATAGTTTTAAAATACTTTTACAAATGACTAATCAAAAAAATTGGAAATGTAATATAATTCATCTTATCTAAAACATTATAACAATAGAGCCCAATCCTTCTTATTGTCTACAGTTTTCAACATTGTGATGAAATAAAACTATATGCATTGAATAAAACATAAGTGTGGAATTTGCACTTTCATTCTTTTAAAATACAATATTTTTATTAATTATATGCTGATTTGAATAATGCATGTACTGTATATTCATATTCACCCTATTTATCTCCTTAATTCTTGCCAGTCTCCTACCAACTTACCCTTCCTGAGCTTTCATCTTTCTAATTTATATTTTTCTCTTTCTTTGTTCATTTTTTGGTTTCTTCAAGACAAGGTTTCTCTGTAGTTTTGGAGTCTGTCCTGGAACTAGCTCTTATAGTACAGGCTAGCCTCGAACTTACAAAGATCCACCTGCCTCTCCTCTGCCTCCCAAGTGCTGGGATTAAAGGCGTGTACCACCATGACCAGGCCCTAATTTATATTTCTTAAAACACATTAAAAACAATTTGTGGTATGTATATACATAGGTGTGGGGTATCTATTTGAGTATGGTCTACCTGCCAGGGACTACACTCTTTACAGAAACTGATTCTTCCTTTTCTCATAAATCATCAACTGTCAACAGCTTCTTAGCTGGGGCCGTGGGTTCATGAGCCAATCCTTTTCCATGGAGGAACGCTAACTGGCTTGATCATGTGTAGGTCTTGTCCCAGGATTCACAACTAGTGTGAGTTATGAGAGCAACGTTTATCCCATGTCCAGAAGACACTGTCTCACTTTTAGCCCTTCCTTATATCTGTCCCAATATTTTTCTTTCTTATTTTGTCATGGTTGCTGAGCATTAGAGAAGAGTTAATATATTGATATTTCATTTGTTTTGTGCAGTTAAAGCAGAAACTCATGGGAAATTTTGAGAGTTTGTTAACTCCATAGAAATTGCACCTTAAATTTCATCAGTAGTTCGTTCCTGCTTTAACCACTCAACATTGCACAAAAGATTCTCAGAAATCGAAGATAAACACAACTGTGAATATAGACAAATTATATGAGGACAACTTGATAGTATATCCATTTAGTCAAATAATGTTAAAAATAAGATATATAGCCTTTCCAAGCATGCTTGTCATCAGAGATGAACCACCATTGCCAGGCAACAAGGTGATCAGGAAGGTAATGATCTGGACTTTGCAGTATATATTGTTTTGCTAAGACTGGTAGCTAAGGTATATTACTTTCATTTAGGATATTTTAAATTTATGTCACAATCACAAGGACAGAGTCTAGTAAAAAATACCAAGAATATCCACTTACTCAAGTAACAGAAATCTATGCATTCTTCCTCTACGACAACTATAAAGGTAGATAAAATACTAGAGGGGACACAGATTATAAACTGATAATTGCAAAGAGTCACCATTTCTATGTGACAATCAGAGAAAAGGGAAACCAAGGGATAAAGGAAAAGAGATAAAGGCAGAAAAAACTGGGAAAGTGGGAGAAATGGAGAAAAGGGAAAGAGGTTTTTCAAAAAAAAGTTTAAACGTAAATTTAGCCTCTAGATTAGAATTTTTTGTCTACAGCTTGATGTTGTGAAATAATTTTTGTGCATACTGTGAAGATTTGTCAGTCAGACCGGTTTAATAAAAAGCTGAATGGCCAATACTTAGGCAGGATTTTCAGAGCAGAAAGATTGCTGGGAAGAAGGGTGGAGAAACAGGGAGTCACCAGAGAGATGCAGGGGAAGCAACATGGGCATTACAAAGGAAAGATAACTGAGCTACATAAAATAATGTAGATGAAAGACGTGGGCTAATGTAAGTTGTAAGAGTTAGTTAAAAGTAAGCCTAAGCTATTGGCTGAGCTCTCATAATTAACAAGTAATTAAGAAGAGAAATCCACATATGGATATTTGGGAGCTAACTGGCAAGAAAGAAAACATCTCCTACAAATGCTGCCCAATGTGGAACCAAGTATATCCACATAAGACCTGAGAAAGCTTTTAAAAAGTTTCCAAACATAGAACAATGGAGCCAAACACAGCTTTCTAGTATCATGTCTCTCATGCTGTCTGTGATACAGAGACATCTCCCAGAGTTTCCTGCATGCTGGACCTGCCAGTGTGTAAAGAGAGAAGCCACATGGAGGGTTGAAGGTTTTGCTTATGTTAACATAAAAGGTTACAGATATCCAGTAAAACAGGTTCAGATGGAAAAAAGTAACTTCTACATAGGTTGCAGTATATTTAACAATGTGCAACATTTTGATAAAAACTGGGTATATATAGTAATAGAAAAATAAATAATTTAAAAATAACAAAGTCTTTAAAAAGAGAAAAGTAATAAAAAAAAACCCATGTAAGCATGAAAAATACACAAGGAGTCTGGATCCTATATGGTGTCTTTATTTATTTATTTATGTGCTTATTTATTTATGTGCTTATTTATTTAAGTGCTTATTTATTTATGTGCTTATTTATTTATTTGCTTATTTATTTGCTTATTTATTTAT
>NC_022016.1:15955696-15956598 GCF_000317375.1 Microtus ochrogaster
CTATTTAAGATAATAAATGCAGTTTAATAGCCATTTATAACTATGAAACTTATAGTCATCTTAGACAAGTATTCAAGGTCATACAGATATTTTAGATAGATAGGTGATCTTCAAACACTTTAAAGACATCTAGAATATGTCATTTAAAATATTTTAATGACACAAGGCTTTTCTTGACAATGAGACATGGCTGCATCTGGTGGCACCAATCTACTTCTAAAGAGGATGATGGGCATTTAAGGACCTCCATATGAAATTTACTTTCTTTAACAAAAAAAAATAGCCATTTCAGAAAAAAAAAACTGCCTTTGTCTCAACTGTTGACAATATGCTGTCCAAACTGGACCAGCAGGACAAAGAAAAGCAAATTCCAAAATTTGCCAAGACAGCGTCTGACAGTCCATCAATAATGCCTGGAAAATAGAATAAAATGTAGACAAAAGACTCAGGCTGGATACTCCAAAGTTGCAGAAGAAGCTTGGGTGACTCTATAGGCAGCCAGGTCATTTCTTTAAGTTTTGGAAGTTGTTTGCTTTGCACTTCCTGTTTACTAAAGTAATACTATATCTTTCTGGAGTCTTTAATGGAGTTGAAGACTAGATAGTCATAGTTTCCCTTAGTTATGATAGAAGACAAATTAGGTAGAAAGGCTTCATCTCATCAAAATAGAATAAATAGTGGAATATTTTCTCAAAATATGCCAAATACAAATGGATTGGACACTGTAATTGTAATTTTTATCTGATAATTGTTCTTATTTATAGTTTTATTTTGTTAGAGTTAAAACCTTCTTTATTTAGACAAAAAGGGAATAATGTTGTTTAATAATCTTTTTGTAAACTGTGTATATTTGTCATTCAGATTGGTTAAATAAAAAAACTGAATGGTCAATAGCTAGACAG
>NC_022016.1:15956698-15959061 GCF_000317375.1 Microtus ochrogaster
GAGATGCTAATTCAAGGCCTACCTGACTGCTAGATGCGGATGTGACTCAAGCCCAGGCACCTGGTTGCCTAGGTGATGGCGTAATATGTTTTCCCCCCTCCCCACTCAATTTGGTGTGGGTATATAAAATGTTTGGACAATAAACGGAGAAGACTGGCCTTTTCCATGATGACGGTGTAAGCTGTGTTAGTTCTTTTCCTCGCGACTCCGGTCCAGCTGGGTTAAGGAATTAGGGAATTTATGTTGGGCCCTCATGGGCCATGACAATTAAATACTAATATTTCTTCTGTTAGAACTTTAATGTGTGCATTACACATTGTTTTCTTGCTACACATGCTTGCTCATGATACAGTTTATTAACCACAGCTGATTTTCACTAATAAGGCTATAGCTGCTTACTCTTTTAAGTTTTCATCTGTGGACCAAAAGTCTCTTTTTTACAGATTCCCATAATCATCACTGTAAGATCACCTATTACACTTTCACCAATGGTCTGAAGAAATATCATAGCCTCTCAAATATATATGATTATTTAAGTAATACATAGTCTATCCTTTTAGAAAGGTAAATTCATAGTTATCCCACATCTACTGATAACTGACTCATAAATATTTTTACAAGTTTGATCCTAACTCACATTCCATAATCCTATTTTACTACCACGTTGACCAATCTTCTCTCTTTGAACACATATTCTTCCATGCAAGTCTGCTATATATGCTTAAATTTTCACTTTTTCTGCTTAGAATCAGATCTTTCCATCAAACTTTTCAATTAACATTGAAGTGAGTTACATAGTATGTGACATCGCACAAATTGACTTCCCAGAGCTTGTGTACAGTTTTTCTTTTTACAATTTTTAAACTTATTAGATATTTAAAAAAGCACCAAACCAAGTTCCCAATCCCTCACCTCTTCCCATTCCCTCCACACACCCTCCCACTCCACCCTCATCTAATCCTCAGAGAGGGTAAGGCACATTGCCTTGTGGAAGGTCCAAGGCCCTCCCTACTGTATTTAGGCTGAGCAAGATATACATCCAAAGAGAATAGGATCCCCAAAAGCGGGTATATGCAGTAGGGGTAAATCCTGGTGCCACTGCAATTAACACTCCAGTCTTCCCTAGCCATGCAACTGTCAACCACATTCAGAGGAACTAGTCTGGTCTTATGCTTGTTCCTTACCAGTCCGGCTGCAGTTGGTGATCTCCCATTAACTCAGGCAAACACATCAGAACAGTGGACTGAGGTCCCAAAGTCCAACTGAAGAGTGGAAGGGATGAGAACATGAGGAAAGAGGTCAAGACCATGATGGGTGCACTGTATACTTTTTTTTTGTTTTTCGAGACAGGGTTTCTCTGTAACTTTGGAGCCTGTCCTGGACACTGTATACTTCTTAAGAGGATCAAAGCTTTAAGGTGGTAACATATAAAGTGCTTAGTAGAAGTCTGGCATATAAAGAGCTTTCAGGCATCATCAAACCTACTTTTCTTATTTTGATGTTTCCATTTAGTAATATTTTGTCCACTTTCGATTCTAAGCTCTGAGTGACGAGCAACTTCCCTGACAATAACTATTTCCGTCCACTTAAAGACTATTTCTACTGTACATTGGAGGAGTACTTGTGCAAGAACTTTGACAATCTCTGACTGTCTTCAAGTCTTTGCTTGAAAATGCTCCCACTGAGAGAAGACACACTGATCTGTTCACTGGAAACAATTACTGCACTTAGTAGATGGTTAATAGATGCTGTTATACAGGAGGAGCCAGAGACACTGATACAAATATGGTGATGTGCTTGACAAGACACTTAAGACATTTCTGTAGGTACTGAAGAACAATGAGTGCAGAGTGGAGTATACACTGAATTTGGATGTTTGTTTTTATATCAGAGTTTGTAATGACATTGAATAGGGAAGAAAATTCTACTTCAAATCTTAAGATGAATAGGAAATTATCTTAGTAAAGGATAAAAATCCATGCCCAAACTAGTTGAAATCATAAATCTCTGTTGAAAATATATCGGTTCACATGAGAATGTCTAGCAGAGTGAAAAAATGCCTGATTTTTAAATAAGAAGGAATCAGTGTGCCTTTTCTTTAATTGATAAATGATGTCAGGCGCTTGCTTCTATCAGATTTAATTTTTATTTAATTTAGAAAATCATACCCAACAAAAAATTTATACACATGGGAATGGTGTATTATTTCACACTTGTCTGTTTCTCTGTTAAGCAGAACAGACTTAGATATAACTGAGCATACATCTGTTAAGTGTCTGAATGAATGTTTGATTGAACACAAGGAAGTACAAAGCATATTATAAGAAGGTAGTTTTTATATCAAAATAATTTAACACACATTT
>NC_022016.1:15959161-15961569 GCF_000317375.1 Microtus ochrogaster
GAAAAATTAGATTTTGATGCATAATATAAGACAACTTAATGGCAGAATATTTGATATAAAAGAAAACACTGAGAACTTTTAAAAAGTACACACCAGAATAGAAATACAAACATCCTGAATTGTTTCTTTTTGTTCACTAAGTAATTGTGTTTCTGTTCCTTACATCTAATCCTGCTGATGACCATGGAGTCTCAAATACCAGCTAAACAAATGACCTCAGTTTGAAATGTAAGCAGGAAATTTACTAGGTATACAAAGTTTGTAAATTTACTTAATTTTTCTAAGCACAGTGTTTTCTTCACAATGTAATACCAATAGTTGACCTGTCTTGTTTATTTAAGATTTATGTGGAAAATACATGAGCAACAGTAGATGAAAATAAGGATCACCATCATAATCATCATCAGAAAACCATTGTCTTCTGTCAAGCACTTGTATATTTACAGTCTGTACAAGTTAATACAAAAGGTAGTGCCATTTAAAAACACATTTCCCATGACAGTAACTACCTGTGTCAATTTACTATGAGCGCAAAACAATCAATCATTAGCTACCTGAGTACTCTGTTGAGAGACATTAATGTTCTAAGGAAAGAAGATTTTCATGATTAAAGCATAATAGCAATGTTATTAGAAAACTGAACATTTTAAATATCGTTAATGAAGAGGCATTTCGCAAATTAAAGATGTCTCATTATTCATTATTGTTAATTATTTCTACTAATGAGAGATCTGTAGTCATATTCCTAAAGTTAGTCCTTAAAACCATGTGCATCATCAAAGAATAAACCTCCTCCCTAAAGACTAGCTCTCATGGTATCTGAAGGTGTTATGCAAAACTTCAAAGGAAAAGAGAAAGTCATAGTCCTAACCCATCTTGAAGACTATGAAGTCTGGCAAGCATGTTTCTCCATAACTATGGATAAACAACCACTTATTTATCTTGGAGATTAATCAACAGTTGCTAACGGGAATCAAGGCCAGCTAATTAAGAGTAGGTTCATGCCTGGTACTGTAAATCTAGTTAGCTTCTTGTATCTAGAGGAGGCATTGACACCAGAGGAGAACCCACTACAACTATTTGTATTTGTATTCTAAAACCTTATTCTTACAGTTACATATAAGCAAAGCTCATGCTGAGCATCAAGTGATAATCTTGCTATGTCAGACAGAGTGTAAGATAGGGATCAACTTCTTAAATTCAGAGAATAAATAGCTATGGAATGCCAAACAACATTACAGATCTGTACAATTACAGAGCAGCCCTATACCTAAGGCTCAGTAAACACTATGGACAAGGCAGCAGAAATATTGTAAGAACCACAGGACCTAGATATCTGTTGAAAAATGCTGTCCTTAGGCATAAATTTGAAGCTGTATGTATAAAACTGAAATCAGATGGTTGACTACAAAAGACTTATATGACAATAGCACCAATCAACATGTCTCTGTAGACATGGAAAATATCTCTAAGCCCTACACCTAGATGAAGAGGTACAGGCATAGCATGGATGCTGACAGAGAGTGAATCTGTTCTTTCTGTGTAGGATATGATACTTGTTCTGATCAGAAACTCACTCCTAAACACATACATATATGACCAAAATTAAATGGTTTCAATAGGTTATGTATATATGTATATACATACACACACACATATATCTACAACAAGAATAAAAAAGAAGAGATCATTAATTAACAGAATGGGGGCACTAGAGGATTGGAATGAGAAAAAAGAAAAGAGAAAATAATGTAAATACTGTAAGAAAATATGCAATTTAAAAAAATGAATAAAGTTCTATCATTCAGATAATGTTCAGGAAAGCTATGCACATTTTTTCTATACAAATTAAAACTATAATATTCTCATTAATGGTCTATTTCTTTTCACGAAAATTAATCCAAAACAATAGTAAGATTGGGACACTCTATTTTTCTGAAGTAATTTGAAAGGTGTTTTATTGGAATTTTTATTTTCATAATTTATATACTTATTGCCATTTACTCTGAGCATTTTATGTCCAACATTTTACAGATATGACATTATTTCCTTTTATAGTTGCTGTCACATTTATGTAACTTCCATAGATATTTCCTTCTAAATCTCTGACAGTATTTGTGCATTAATGCTGGTTTACAGGATTCTAGAAATGTAAACATCATATACTTCATTGTTTTTCACATATTTACAATCTGTTTAGTTTTCTTCCTTAGAAGCCAGTGGAGATACAGGAGCCTTATTCTCTATGCAGCAGAAAAAAAATCTAAAGACAAAGAGAAATATTAGGAAGCAATACCTATCAGATTCCAGGAATACAAGTCAAGATGTAACAGGAGACAGATTGTCTGAGTCAGTGGGCCATTGGATGATATTAAGTGATTTCTAAACTGGCTACATCTCATGCTTAT
>NC_022016.1:15962083-15977257 GCF_000317375.1 Microtus ochrogaster
GCTTCTAAGTGTAGAAATTACACAGACAACACAGTTACTAAAAAACAGCTTGAGAAATGAACTATGTGATAGAACTAAGTTAATAAAGAGATAAGGAAATGTCAAATTCACCATATAAATCACAAAAACACTAGCTAGATATGTATCAAAAAGTGCTTCCATAAAACAAAGCAAATAATAGGCTCTTCAAAGTTACTTTGGAGATCTCAGGTTAAGTGGTACCCATATTTCTTTGAAAAGAAACACTGAGAATTATTTTAAATACCTATAATTCTCCATTCAACAATTAAGGCCTTTGCAGGAACTGAGTTGTCTGGAATATACTCTGGTGCATGCTACCTTCAAACTTGAGGCATATTTTTATTCCATGTAATGAGAAATTGTTTGAGATAATTATTTAAATATTATGTACCAAGTAATGGGGATATAATGCATACATGAGAGTGTGGCTTAAGGTCTAGGAGGTGGAAAGGGGCATGAAATGAGAAGATAGAGTGTGACAGGATGAGGTGGAGAGAGCAAAGAACTCACCCAAAATGAATGTGGAAGGAGGATATTGAGATAGACTGATGCAAATGTGGATGGGGTTGGGAGAGGAGTGAGGGTACAGAGATGGGAAAAGGATTGTGAGTATGGGGAGAATCAGAGGAAACTAAGAATGAGAAAAGTATAAGGATATCTATTATGGGCATAAAATTCTTCGTATAATATTTTTAAAAAGGAAAAAAAATTCTGAAAGGTGATTACAGTTTGACCCTTGTAAATGAGAAGCTTTTAAACTTCCTTCACAATATACTTAGTTCTCATTAAGATGACGTTCTGTAACCTAGTAGTGTAGTTTCTACCTGTAAGGCAAAATAGGCCATAAACTTGATCCCTTAGACAACCAATATCTTCATTTATTTGGTTAATTCTTTGTCCAGTAAAGATGTTGTGTCTTCAAATCTTAGATATTATATGTCATCCAATTTGACACCCACGTCTAACTCTTTAAGTGATTAAAGTGATTGAAGACCTCTCTAACTTGAACTTGTCTCCCCACCATGGTTCTCCTAAAAGTTATGCTGTGACTTCACAGCCATTGGCTGCTATGGAGAAGATCAAGTGACTGTCTCCATATGAAAAAGAAATTCAGCTCCCTTCTTGTCTTGGAGCATTCTCTCTGCAGCATAAGGATATTACTGTACTTGACTTGTTTCCATTAACAGTAAGAAGCTCTCAACTTTATTTACCTCAAATTTTAAGGTGATGTGATCAGAGCCAAAAATGGAACTCCATATTCCCATTCTTCAAAGCTGGTTTTATTTTATCTTATCAGCAGTAAAATGTAGACACTTGAAAACTGGACATGAAGTCAACAATGAACTAGAGGAACCCACCTGACATCCACACTCAACCCAAAGTTTAGGCAACAGTAGAGCAGCCTTTTCAATTTAAACTCACTGATTTCTTTTCTAAAATAGTATAAACTGTTTGTCTTGAGTGGATTGCTAATTATAGGGGCATGTTTTTATTTTCAGTATCATCATACACATATACACATTGGTGCATACATATAAATCCAAATGCAATTTTCTTCAATATGGAGACTGGTAATATACATTATGCAAGTTACCTGGAAATTTGCATATTTTAGGAGTCAGCATCAGAAAGTATTGCTAACAGAGACTACACACAAAAAGAAATAGCAACTTTTTTTCATGTGAGAAGTTAAGAGCTGAATATTTTCCTCAAAACGTTGAGTATATTACAGAATCCATGAAACTATTTCTCTTGATTATTTTGTGATACTGTATAATACTGGGTTCCTTCTCCAGCCTTGATATGAGTCTTACTTCATTTTGCTATGGAGAATTCTGTTAATATCACTGGGAGGCTTGCTTTTTTTTTCTTAAGGGATACAGAGGAGCAGTGACTATTTGGGTGAAGGGATGGAGTGAAAGGAGAAGATGGAGGGGAGGATGTAGCTGGGATATACTGTATGAGAAAAGAATAAATAAAATATAATAAAATAGAAATGAAAATAAGCACCTTAAATCTAACAGATTATTCTCAAAATAATCTCCAAATCAAAACTGTAAATCAAAACAATTTTGAGATACCATCTTACACCTGTCAGAATGGCTAAAATCAAAAACACCAATGATAGCCTATGCTAGAGAGAATGTGGAGTAAGGGGTACACTCATCCGTTGCTTGTGGGAATGCAAACTTGTGCAACCACTTTGGAAATCAGTACGGCGGTTTCTCAGGAAATTGGGAATCAACCTACCTCAGGATCCAGAAATACCACTCTTAGGAATATACCCAAGAGATGCCCAATCACACTACAAAAGCATTTGTTCAACTATGTTCATAGCAGCACTGAAACCAGAACCTGAAAACAACCTAGATGCCCCTCAATAGAAGAATGGATAAAGAAAGTGTGGAATATATACACATTAGTGTACTACTCAGCGGTAAGAAACAATGACATCTTGAATTTTGCATGCAAATGGATGGAAATAGAAAACACTATCCTGAGTGAGATAACATAGACCCAAAAAAAGGAATATTGTATGTACTCACTCATTTGTGAACTCTAGCCATAAACCAAGGACATTAAGCCTATAGTTCACAAGCCTAGAGAAGCCAAATAACAAGGTGAACCCCCCAAAAAACATATATAGATCTGCCTGGAAATTGGAAGGAAACAAGATTTCCCGGGAAAAGTTGGGTGCATGGGGGTGTGGATAGGGTTGGGAATGAGGTCTGGGGAATTGGAGAAGGGGGAAGGAAAGGGAGAAGAGAAAGACTGGCGAGAGCTTGGGAAAGTGGGAGGGTGGAGATGGAGGAAGAGCAGGTATAGGATCAGGGAAGAAGATAGCTACATTAAGGGAGCCATTTTAGGGTTGGGAAGAGACTTGGCTCTAAGGGGGATCCCAGGTGTCCACGGGGATGTTTTCAGCTAGGTCCTTGGTCAGCAGAGAAGAGGGTGCCTGAACTGTCCTTGCCCCACTATCACACTGATGATTTCTCAAATATCACCATAGAATCTTTGTCCAGCGACGGATGGAGATAGAGACAGAGACCCTCGTCAGAACAATGGACTGAACTTCCAAGGTCCAGTTGAAGGGCAGGAGGGAGAAGACAAGCAAGGAAGTCAGGACCGTGAGGGGTTGGTGCACCAACTGAGGCAGTGTGCCTGTTCTAATGGGAGCTCACCAAATCCAGCTGGACTGGGAGTGAACTAGCATGTGATCAAACCGGACTCTGATTTTGGCTGACAATGGGGGCTGACTGAGAAGCCATTGATAAAGGCACCGGGACTTGTTTTTTCGGCATGTTTTGGCTTTTGGGGACCCTAGTCTATATGGATGCACAGCTTCCTAGGCCTGGATGTAAGGCCTTGGACTTCCCACAGGGCAGGGTTAGCTGCCCTCTATCAAGCAGGGAGGCTGAGGGAGGAGGGGGAGGAGGGGAGCGGAAGGGGATTGGGAGGAGGCGAGGAAATGTAAATTTTTGAATGGAAAAAAAATAAACATGGGGACTAGAGCAATAAAAACACAAGATTATAGTTGGGAGTTAAAGTCAACACTCTATAGATACTAATTTTGCCACACTCTACTTAGGTGGAAGTACTTTGTTTCTTCTTGAAGGTGACAATAATTTCACCTCCATATGATGTGAATATTTACTGTTTTAAGACATTTATTTTAAGAAATGAGAAAGGACGGTTCCAGTAAAAGGAACTTCAAAAAGTGAAAAAAAAGAACTTTAAAAAGTAAAAAAACAAAGTAATTTTCTCCAAGGTTTATGATTAGCCTAATAAAATACTTGTCATGTGTATTTTCTTACTCCTCTGTCAATTATATAACTAAATTTAAATTAACCTCAGTAATTTTATAAGGCAGCTGAACATTCCTACAGTTTTGAACTCCTGCCAAGATAAGAATGCCCTGGAATCAAACTTTACAATATCAAATGGCCCCAGACTCTTTCCTTTTTTTTTTTTTTTTTTTTTTTTTTTTTTTTTTTTGTTTTTTTTGTTTTGTTTTGTTTTGTTTTTTTGTTTTTTTGTTTTTTCGAGACAGGTTTCTCTGTAGCTTTGGAGCCTGTCCTGGAACTCCCTTTGTAGACCAGGCTGGCCTCGAACTCACAGAGATCCGCCTGCCTCTGCCTCTCGAGTGCTGGGATTAAAGGTGTGCGCCACCACCGACCGGCTCCCCAGACTCTTTCTAAGGTTTAGAAACTCGTTTCTAAGGTTTAGAGACTCTTTGCTAATGTTTAGAAACTTCTTATCTCTACAAATTTGGAGACTGAGGTGACCTACTCTGCTTCCAAGTTTTCCTCCAAAGAATAATTAGGAAGAGGACATAAGTCCTATACCCCCTTTAAGCTTAATTTAAGATTGCAAGTCTTTTGATCAATTAACAAACATTTCCTGAACTTACAGCATTTTAATTACACAGAAATAAGTCTAAATTAAAAAATAAGAACATTCTTTATTATTAAGTCATTTAGATTATGCTAAAGAAATGTTGGTCATATGATGTTCATTTCTCCAAACTTTTGCTGCATACAGAAAATGGGAACCATGACACACACCATTTATATATTTTAAACTATACACTTATATAAAGAGATGCATATAGTATAACTAAAATATGTATTTGCACATATTAATTTGTTTGGAATGTATTATTAAACATTAGCATTGATTAGTCATATAACAAAAAACATATACCTATAGTAACAAAATGTGTACTTTACTGTAAATATTTCCTGAAATGATTTTATTCCACCACAGCATATCATCCCCAAATTTCTACAATATTTATTTTCAGTTATCCAAATTAATATGATTAAATAGGAAATTTCAAACTACTATTAAGATTTAATATTTCACATATTCCTTCATCGAATAACTCAAAATGGAACTATAATTTTTTAAAGGCCATTTATTCAGGTTTTCTATTTTGGACAATGAATGCCTGGTGATTAATATACTAGGTTATTTCACCTGTAAATTTACTTTAACAATGTTTCTGAAATTTCACTGTTAATATCAAAACTTTGGATTGGCCCTTGTGATTCAAAGATGGAAAACTAGTAAATCAAGGTCAGATGGATAAATAGAGGTCCATGAATTGAGAAGCTGAATTTTTCCATGTTTACCCTGTGATTTAGTGAGATGTGCAGGACACAGGTTTATAGACTATTAAATACAAGCAAATTTTAATTCTAAGTATTTTGATGAACCTGTGTTCTGTTCTCTGATCTTCAAGAGAATTGTTATCCACTCCTTCTGATCAGACATTGAGAGACCTGTGTAGCAGAATACAATCAGAGCCTTAAGAAGTATGCACTAAACTTCACACAAATCAACAGGGACTGCCTCTGTTATCTTCATGCACTCTCTGTGGCTTATTAGGTTTCTGTGCAATACCCTTCAAAATTGTGCACTAGCTTGTTGTTCATGTGAGCTTTCCTTCTACCTGTGTCATGAACTCACATGTGAAAGCTCTATAAGTTGAATCCATAGAATACAATTGTCCTTTCAGAGCCTGAGTTTGTGACAGGGAATGTTCAGATGTTTCAGAAATAGACAGGAACAATCTCAGATGAACTATTGCATAGCAAGGTCAAATAAGTGGGTAATCATGTATATTTAATAGACACTGAGAATGGGTCTCAAAATTCTCACTATGAATAAGCAATAAAACTGTAAAATGATGGGTATATAAACAAGCCTAAATTTATCCATTGCACAATACCCACATAAAAACATAAAATAAAAAAGAATATATGTATATGTCTTCTTTCTTTAAAACTGTGTGAGACTTTGTGATGATCTCACTCAATGAAGCAACCTGGATATTAATATTTCAAGTATTATAGAGAACAGGGATTTTCTGAGGTCCACTTATTTAAAGATTTAATACTTAAATCATTTGTGCCCGATCACATGCTTACATATTTTTCAACTCCTAAATTTTACATGGATGATGGTGATCAGAACTTGGGTCCTCATGCTTGAACAAGCATGTTAATCACTAAGCCATCTCCACAGTCCCATCCGACTTTTACATATAAATTAAGTAATCTCTACAATACTGAACCTAGAGACCAGAATCCCATACATGCTAAGCAAAGTGCTGCCTCTCAGTGATAACACTGACCTCCAACAAAGTTTATACTTTTTAGAAGACTATAAAGAAAAAAATAGAATTTTAAAATAAACAAGCCCTAATTACACAGTTACAGAATTGTAATTATTATGAAGATAATTGCAGTGATAATTTTTTATAATCTAAGAAATAAAACATGCCGAAGATCAAATTGCAGATTTAAACCATAGAGACCAGGCAGTAGTGATATACACCTTTGATCCTGACACTTAAGAGGCAGAGGAAGGTAGATCTCTGTGAGTTCAAGTCCACCCTGGGCTACACTAGATTGATCCAGTCTAAAAGAGAAACCGAGCCAGGTGTTGGGACTCACAACTTTAATCCGAATACAAGCCTTTAATCCCAGCACTAAGGAGGTGAACACAGGGGTGATATGACTGCGTGGAGAGAGGAATATAAAAAAGAAAGGAACAGGAGCACAAATGTAGTCTGAGGTTTCATAGAGAAGGAGTCAGTCTGAGGATTAGTGGAGACAGGATCATCCTTTCCTTCTGAGCATTGGCTAAAGACAAGAACTCTCAAATGGCTGGCTGCTCTGCTTCTTTAATTTCTCAGCTTTCAACCCTAATAGATGACTCCAGGTTTTTATTGGTAATAACAATGAGGATTCATGCTACATAAAATATGTTGTTATTGTAATTTGAAGTTAAAAAAAACATCTATTTGAGCAAAATGAAAAAATATATGTTGTCTCTATTCTTCACAGCATCCACAGAAAAATTTCAGTTTTAATCATATACACATCTCATTTCTTGATGAATATAATAGATTTTTGGAAGGGTGGAAAGTCATTTATTGTGTACTTAAACACAAGTAACTAAATGCATAAAATAATATATTTACATTTCAAAAGCAGAACCTATAAGGATTTTTGGACCAAAATGTGTTCAGTGGTATTTTGAACCTTTCCCCTGGTGGTCAACAACATGAATTACATAAAGGAATGTCTTTTATTTTTGAGCCAACTCTTTTATTATTTTGGGTGACTGTTCCAGTTTATCAAATAGCCAAGACATCATCTATTTATTACCATTGCCAGACTAATGGCCATTTCCCTTTATTATAATAACTTCACTGTATGTCAACTGAATAAAACGTTAGAAATGAATTAGTCCATTAGTTTCCTATTTAGAGGAACCCTCTACTTGATAATAATCAGTATGATGGAAGACTTTTGATTGTTTTCTGTATTTTTATTATGATTAGAGTAAAAGATCCTCCAAACAACAATGCTATTTTTGACTGCCAGATGTAGGAAGTAAAGAATAAGATGAGCAATATCTCTGTGAAGAAAAATTGAGATCATTTTTTCTTCTGCTCAAATGGTGCCAAGGACATGTGTTTGATATGAATGGTGTCTTTTTCTTAGGAGATGCCTAGTAAAAATTCACTACTGCTGTCTCTGGAAGTACAACGGACAACGGCTGTTATAACTTAGCAGAAAGTCCAAATAAGCATTAACATTTCCCTTACTTTTTATATATCCCATGACACCCTACACTGATACAAATCCATATAACTCTGATATAGCTTGGAAAATCGCTGCTTGGTATGATGTAGAGAATTAGAAAGAGAAATAACAATTGCTGAGAGCCTTGCATTTGAATGATGCACAAAGTCTTGGGAGACGGACTTGCTTACCTCATGGTTTCGCCATTCTAAGTGAGATGATTTTTGTTGATTCTGTCAAGTAGCTTTATCATTCCCTTCACTCAAATCTTGCCTCAAATTTTGTGCTAGTCCTAAGAGAAATTTGATGTTTTCTGGTAACTAACCCAATTTCTTTTGCGTAACATCTTTGCACATGCCACTCCCCCAGGAATTTGGCTGTCTCATCCCTTTCCTGACAATGTGCTACTTGCTGGATGAAACTAGATTCTTACAATTCAGCACTATCATCTCTGACACCATTCTTTCCAATGTGCATTCAATTGTAATAACTGTCTCAGGTCATTATTCATTCTTATGTAAAAATAAATCATAGTCAAAGCTTAAGATGAACAAAACAACTAATAAATACTGTTGAGTTTTGAGTACATGTGGAAAAAGGGAATCTTCATTCAGTGTTTATGCGATTGTAAAGTGTTGCAGTTACTGAAAATCAGTAACTTAAGAATTGTTAAGTAACTCAAGAATTCTGAAAATGCTAAAAGAAAGTGTACCATATGACCCAGCTATCTACTCTTTTTGGCTTGTGCCCAAAGGACTTAACGTCCTACTCCATTGATAATTGCTCAGAAATGTTCATGTTGATTTATTTCTAATAGCTAAAAGACAGAAACAACCTGAAAGCCCTACAATTAATGAATAGATAATAACAATGTGATATATATATATATATGGGGTACACAATGGCATATTATTTGACTATAGAGAAAATGAAGTAGTGAAATTTGTACATAAATGGATAGAAACAAAAAAATTACATTGAGTGAGGGAGTCCAGGCCCAGAAAAAAAAAGTTTCTTGTTCTCTCAGGCTGGATCATAGGTCTAATTTCTGAGATGTGATTATATACCTTGGAGTAACTGCAGAAACAGGAAAGTAAAAACAAACTATGTCAGGCTGTGTGGAAAGGAAAATAATAGATACAGGCAAATGTGAAGATAGGAAGAACAGAATGAGGGGAGAAAATAGGAAAGAAGACTTTAATTGGGACTGGAGCGGAAGAATAATAAGAATGGGCAGAAGAGAGTAAGTATACAGAGGAATTATATTGTTTTATATTTACCCAAAATTGCAAATAATACATATTAGCACAGTGTGTATATGCCTGTACGTTAGTGTATTTTTAAAATGAAATTATATTACTTGGACTAATAACACTACCACCAAAAACCATAGACTATTTAAGAAAGTCCTTCGTACCAAGCATGAGAAACCTCCTTTCCAATTGTTGATCAGGGGAGTCCAACAGCTTCTCTAAATAATATGTTATGGCTATTACCTTAGTTGCCTCCAAGAAGTTAAAAATAAACCCCCATTGCTTAGGATATCATGTAGTTTAGACAAAGGACTTAGAGGGTTTGACCTGGAACTGACCCCAAAACCTCCTTGAGCATACTACTGCAAGGATGCAAGCTGCTAACAGAAGAGAGAAATCAACAACCACACCTAACTGTGATAAATCTGAACCACAAAAGTAACCAGAATGGCAAGATGTACTTGAAGGTGCAATAGTGGTCCTTATATCTGGGTGGTAAAAATAGTTGTCTTATTGCCTTAAGTCCTGCTTCACAGGAGGGAAATTGTGCATGCTGCTATCAACTTAGCCAACAAGAGAACTTGTTTTTATCTAACCCAATGTAATTTTTAATTGCACTATAAAAATTTGGGGGATAGGAGAGATGGGAAGGCTGAAAAAGAGGAGGACAGAAGGAGAGAGCAGAGGAGAACTAGAGGGAGCAGGATGATTGAGATGAGGGAAGGACAGCAACAGAGAACAAGGAAAGAGATGTCTTGAGGAAGCCATTAGGGAGCTAGCAAGAAACCTGGCACTAGAGAAATTTCCCGTAATCCACAAGGATGACCCCAGCTAAGACCCTAAGCAACCGTAGAGAGGGTGCCTCAAATGGCTTTGCCCTGTAGTCAAATTGCTGACTAACTTAAATGTCACCATAGAACCTACATCCAGCAACTGATGGTATCACAGCGGAGCATTAGGCTGAACTCCCAAAGTTCAGCTGAAGAGAGGGAGGACTGAGAATACAAGCAAACAGGTCAAGACCATGATGAGGATACCCACTGGAACAGCTGACTTGAGCTAATAAAAGCCTTTCAACTCTGGCCTGATAGTGAAGGTACCAGCATAGAACCAAACTAGACCCTCTGCATGTGGGTGACAGTTGTATAGCTAGGGCAGACTGTGGGGCCACTGGCAGTGAGACCAGGATTTATGTCTACTGCTTGTTTTGGCTTTTCCGAAGAGATACCTTGCTCTGCCTAGATAGAGAGCAAGGGCCTTAGTCCTGCCTCAAAACAATGTGCTATACTTTGCTGACTCCCAATGGGAAGGCTTATCTTCTCTGAGAAGTGGATGGAGAGTGGGATTGTGGGTAGGGTTGAAGGTGGAGGGAGCAGGAAGAGGGGAAGGAGTTGGAAACAGATTTGGTGTGTAAAATGAGAAAAGATAGTTTTTAAAATAAATTTTAAAAAAAGGAGTAAAAGCTTATCCTTATATCCAAAGATTAGTGTAGCTATTGGCCCTTGTCACGGAAACTTCTTTTTGAATCAGGAGGAAATATTTACAGAGAGCCACAAGTAGTCAAAATGTAGAAGACATTTGCTTATGTGGTAGCCAGGCCCAGCTGTTACATCAACAACACAACTTTTGCACTTAAGGCTCAGGGAACAGTGTAGAAGAGAGAGGGGAAAAATTGGAGCATGGTTCTGGAGCAATGTCTGATGTGAGATTGAGCCTCCTAGATATGACAGGGAAGCTATAACCATGAAAACTCACATCATGAACAAGACCTGGACAATTTTGACAGTAGTGGACATCCCAATATAGATTGGGAAAACCACACTTTGCCCCACTGCTAAATGAAGAGCTATAAGAAATTAACAACTACTGATACAGGGAAAATTCATTTTTGCCAGCAGTGAACCCCTGATTCCTTATCCAATATTGAGTGTTCAGCCCTAGAAACATAAATGCAGATGACCGTGAATGGACTCAGCAGATTGCATTTATGTTTATTTATTTATGTGCATACACAACCACAATGGATATAGAAGAGCAAGTCATGAGTCTGAGCTGTGGAGAGGATATGAAGGGGACAGAGGGAGGGGAGAAAGGAGATAATGATAACATTACATTTGAGTTAAATAAAATAGTAGAAACACAATATTTTGAATACATTTGAGGACAAGGATTTGCATGATTATTGATAGGACTTGTCTTCTCATGACTAAGAGCAACTTATTGAAACTCAGGTAAAGCATGGTATTTATTACACCTAGTGGGATCTTTGGCACTGTTATCAATGGATAATATTAAGTCATATGATAAATTTATGCCTAAAGTTACAAATATACTAGTTTAAACAGGGTTAGCTTCACAAAAGGAGAAACTTCCTGTCTCTTACCATTTGATAATATATACCAAAACAACTGTTACTTTGTGGACTTCAACTACATCCTAAAATGATGAGATAGTAATCATCCAAGTGAGAGGTTTCCAAGGAGATAAAGGTCCAGGAGCATACCAAGTATAGACATCACAACAAAAGAGCTACAGAGTGACAAAGGAGAGCTCACAGGAGGAAAATAGCATGTGTTACATACCATTTTTTTAGACAACCACAGAGAGAAGAAATAAAGAGACCTAGCCAGTGTATAACAGATGGCTGGCTGGGACAATATCTGAATTGTTACCTAAACAGGAACACTTTCATAGTGTCATGGCACAGTACCTCCTTCTTCTGTTACTCTTCATCCAGAATAGCTGTGAGATCTAAGTGGAGAGACTAATTAAAATGTTAAGATGTTATTGGTCATATGTGCTTAGCGTATGCCCTAATTTGCTTCTGTATTGCCATTGACCAAAACAAATTTAGAAGGAAAGGATTTATTTGGCTTATTTGTCTATACTACGGTCAATAATCAAGTGAAAATAAGGCAGAAATTTGAGCAAGACTGGAACCTGGAAGCAGAGATTATGGAGGTACACAGCTTACTAAGAGACTATGGAGGAATATTACTTACTGTTGAGACTATTCAGGAACAAAGCTTACAGAGACCATGGAAGGCTACTGCTTTTAGCTGACACCATGAAGAAACATGGCGCACTGCTGAGATCATGGACGAACAGAGCTAACTGCGCAGATCATGGAGGAACACTGCTTACTGCAGAGGTCATGAAGGAATGCTGCTCACTCATTTTCTCATAAATTCACATTGAGCCACCATTCTCTTCTAAAATGACTAGTTTTAATTTTTGAGATTATATTGTAATATACCTCCCCCCATACTTCTCCATGCCCTCTTTCAAAGTCATGGCCCTTTTTTCATTAATTATTACATGCATATATGTATATACATATATATTTCTAAACACAATCCACTCAGTCTACACCTGCCCAGGAATGACAGCATATATCATGGGCTCGAATCTCATTTATCAACTAGAAATCATGAAAATGCTGGACAGACGTGTCCATAGGACAATCTGATGGAAGAAAGTGTGATATCTATAAACTTTTCTAGTAAAAAAATAACAAAACAGTTATTAGAGAGACAAGAGAAAGAATGTGACTATGAGTATTTCCTTCTGTCAAAACCAGTCATGGTAAAATTGCCTCTCTGTCTTCATTCTCTATGAAAGAGATATGTAAAACCCAGCATAACCTCTAGTTTAATTCAAATCATTAGTTTAAGAGGACAAGCAGAGTAAACGTGGTCATATGATGAGAGAGTTTTAGTATTCAGACTGTGATTAATCTCTGCTTAGAAAATACTTCTGATTGGTTTCCTATGCATATTTTGTTGGGTTAATGTTTTTTAGAAGTGACCATGTTTCTGTCATTCAGAAATGTGGCAATATATGACAGTTGATTGTTATTCCTTATAGGAGCAGAGGGATAATGTGGAATTGCCTTCTGTATGCTGTGAATTTGGTTAATAAAGAAGCTTCTTTGATTTGTGGCAGGAAAGAATAAGCTAAATGGGAAAACTAAACTAATACTGGGAGAAAGAAGGCAGAGTCAGAGAGATTCCATGTAGCTGCTGAAGGAGGCAGATGCCTGAACTTTACCTGGTAAGCCACAGCGATGTAACGATGCACAGATTAATAGAAACGGGTTAATTTAAGATGTGTTACTTAAAAAGAAGCCTAAGTTATCGGCCAAGCAGTGTTGTAATTAATATAGTTTCTGTGTAATTATTTCAGATCTGGGCAGCTGGGAAATAAAAAGCAATCTTCATCTACAAAGACTTTCCAGAGGTGGCTTTGCTGGAATATTGCAGAATTCTGGTCATTAATAATGTATTTAGATTGCCATACAACTGACTGTAATTTATGCAAGCAATCCAGGTGCTCTTTCATATATACTTTCATTAGTAATTCTTGCAAAACCAGCAATAAAGCAAGAAGAGATTTTAATCACTACTGGAGAGATGAAAGGTAAGTGTAGTGACTTTCATATAGCCACTTGTACTGTCCTATTGCTATAGTAAATTTGCCTGATGTTTACTTAAGGTAACAGGATGTGTTTTTAGTATTATCTCAAACGAATTCTTGAGATAATATGAAGAAATTAACAGTACCCAAGACCACCAAATGATGATGTTTACCAACTTTCAGCCTTTCCCTATGATACTTTTAAATGTGTGGTTATTTTGACTAAATTAATAAAAAAATTTGTATCTATATTAGTTCTTCAATAAATATGCTTCTTCAAATAGGAATTAATTACAAATAAATAGTTTAGTATGATCAACAACCTGGTTCCTTTTTGTTCCCTTTTCCAGACACTTGTTCTTGTTATTCCAAATTCCAGCCTGCACTACCAGACACCATAATCCAGATAATGCCTATTCTGTGATAGCACACATCCAAATATGACCTACTACATGACAACATATCCAGGTATAATTAACATACAGGTATGATAAAAGTGTGATTTTACAAATCCAGGTACAGCCTGCTATATTATGTCAGGTATCAAGAAATAAATTATGATGTGATCACACATATCCATCTCTTATCTTGTTTTCTGTTACAGTGACCCCCATCATTAAATATGTGAGGACACTAGGTGGTTCTCATCCTTATTCCCTTGGTCAAGGAAGATGAGTGTATCACTTACAGGCTTCATATGATCCGCAGTATCTAATCATACTTTCTAGAAGTCCTTTTGGGTAGAGATGCTATAGTCCTGATATTAAAGTCATCGCTTTTTGATATAAGAAGTATCATCAGGAGAAATTATGGTGAAAATCTAATGATCTACTATTAACTATGTGTCTGTGTTTTCATGTGTTAATGAAGTAATAGTAAATATAATCCCTTTACTACACTTGGTTATTTCTAGGAAATCGAGATCCAGACTGAGGATCAGCACCAAAAGATCAGATTATCATGAGAAAATTAGAGTTTTATTCAACCAAGGATGCATTTCAGTCTTCTACCAGACTCTGCAGTCTTGTCCTGGTTGTGGTCTCTTGTCAATAGGTCGCACTGAAATTTATATAAGATTTTACCACAGATCTCAGGTTCTTTTATTTTCATCAATAGTTATAGAGCTGTGATGAGGTACTTCCAAAAGCATATTCCAAATTTAAGTTCTATATTTTTCATCTGAGACATGCTATCCCCTTAAATAGTAGCCTTTCTGCCTTACATGAGCCAAAGTCCTGTTTCCATTATTAGCATTCAGGCTTATTATGCAAGTTGAAGTTCTATATCCTTTATGTTTCATTCCATCCAAAATAGTTTAGAGCTGAGGAAAACTGCTTGGTAAAGTGTTTGCTAAATATGCATAAGGACCTGAGTTTAACCCTTTGAAATCATGTAAAAAAAAAAAAACTAGACATGGTATTTTGTGATTGTAATCCCAGCATATAGAGGCCGAAATAGTGATGGTTGGGTCTCTGAAGTTATGTGCCCAGCAAGTTTAAACTGTTGGTACATACTAGCTCATGAGAGATCTTGACTCAAATAACAAAATGGACAACACATGAGGAGCAACACCAAAGGTTGATCTCTAGCATCACATACACATATATGTACTTCATGCATATGTTATACACACATGTATTCAAAAGTCCCTCATACATAAATGTAATATACAACTTTAAATTGTTTCTTAAATAAATTTGAATTTCCCCTGTGTTTAGTGCTATACATGTTTCATCTCAGCTTCAAAGGAGGCTGAACAATGAAGACTGAATGTATGTTTAAGACCTGCTTGTGTAATCTAGTGAGACACGGTTGCAACAGAGAGAAAGAGAGATGCAAAGAGAGAGAAAAAAAAGAAAGAAAGGTAGGAAGGAAGGAGAGAAGGA
>NC_022016.1:15977357-15988885 GCF_000317375.1 Microtus ochrogaster
AGAGAGAGAGAGAGAGAGAGAGAGAGAGAGAGAGAGAGAGAGAGAGAGAAAAGAAAATCAACAAGAGGGCTTGTCTAGTATGCATGAGGTTCAGTAACCAAGCCCCTCAAAGCAGTGTTTAACCTGGTAACATGATTACTTTCTGCTGCCTATAGAATTTCATATTATAGAAAAAGAAAGCATTTGAGCCTCTGCTAAAATTATTAGAAATAGGAAGCTTATGATTTTGCTGGGATTTTTTTTGTGTGTATGGTACTATCTTGTGTATGATTATAAGTCTATACTCAAAGCTTGATCCCTTGTCAGCAGTTTAGAAAAGAGAGTAAAATTCTAAGTCTGATCTCTTGATGCTCTTTTTATTCCATAGGCATTTATGGGACTGTTACTTAGGGCGTCCATGTGGTTCTTTTTGTAAATAATCCACAATCTCTGTTAATAAAATAAAAACATAATTAAATAATTGTTCAAAGAGATTAAACTAACACAAAAACTTAAAGGTTCTTAAAAATATGAGAAATTTTCAAAGGTAGCTCTAAGTTCATAGGAAACATTTTCTTATATGTAGAAAATGATAAATGCATCTGAGAGAGTACATCACTTGTTGAGATGGCTGCTGTTGCTAGGTGCAGAAATAGCAGCAGCTGAGTTACTGTCGTGCACTATTAAAATTATCAAATAATTACACAGATATGAGAAGAAAGATTATAACTTAACTTTCAAAAAATAAAATAATGTAAATACTCAGAATAACCATACTCAGCAAATCCAGAGAACGTTGCCTGGAGATAAGTATTACTAAATATTATTAAAATTATTAAAATTTATTAACCCCTATCAAATGTGCAGTTTTGTGAGAAATATTAGTACATTTATATAGTATGTCAAAAAGTAAAAAGGAGAAACCTTTTGCATGTATGTTTTTGGGTACACAGAGACTAAAGGAAACAGCTTTCTAGAATCAAGTGAATTCACTAATAATCTTGACATTTAAAAGACAAACATTCAACTTTGTAGAATTCATATGTCCAACAAGTAATTGTTGTGTGGAAATGCTCTTGTGCACTGTAAAAATTTGTTACTTGTATTTTAATAAAACAATAACTAATAATAAGCCTGAGCCAGCAACCAAACAATTTATAATTAATATAAACCTCTTTGTGATTATTTTGGACTGAACAGCTTTGGGATCAGGCAGGACAGAAACTTCAGTCTACGAGCAATATCTTCTCTGTAGAAAATGCCCACAATGAAGTTGAGAAGCTGTTCAAAGGTCTCAATGCAGCACATATACGATGCCCTTTTATATCATACGTAAACATCTAACCGAAAGTTAGAATATAATGATGCCTAAAATTATTTGAGAATCATGCTCAATGAAACTTAAAATAAAAAGCAAAGTGTTTTGGATCTTGTCATAATAGTGAAAGATTTAAATAATAATCATGAATTTGTTACAAAAAAGGTACACAAAAATTGGGCAAGAGGCTTTAGAACTGAGTGCATCTGGCTTTCCTGAGAGCCCACACACAGTAATGCCCTGTAAAGTTCATATCATTAAGTATGTCTTAAGACGTACTTAAGAGATAGTCTCACCATTTCTGTGTAAGAAGAAAGACACATGCTAAGAAGGTATAGTCACTTGTTTAAAATTACTTCAAACTTCGTGAAGATGAAAACTAATATCAAAGATACAAATTCAGAGTATCTGCTACTGAACTACTGAACTGTATCAGTGCTCACTTATAGAAAATGAAGTACAATTAGAAATAGAAAGTAAATGGGTTGTTTTTCAGAGTTAGAAGCATCCCATTCATACGCAGTCTTACAGGGCTGTGCTAAATGTAAGGCATGAAGAAGTATTTATGTCTCTGGGCCTGATTTTTCTCATATCCTTAAAGTTAGGATGCAGTTGTAGATTTTGCAACAATACACCTTTTGTCATGCCTCTATGAGTTTACTATGGATCTGTATAAATGATCTGGATACTGATGCCTGGTCTGACTGAGGCCAACTCTGACCAATGGAACAATAAAAACTGTAATCGACATTTGATAGCTTCTGCTCCCTGGAGCTTATCTATTTTTGCATATCTAGGAATCCCACAAAAGCAATTCAAGGCATCAGCCCAGACAAACAGAAAACATGTGCCCCAACCCCTCTGATAGCTAATAACCAGTATCTATCAAGCTCCAGGACTTTTTCTGCCTATTAGAGCCACCTGTGCGAGTTCAGGAAAAGATCATAATGGGTGACAGTGACCCATGATGCTGAGAAGATGAAAGCTAAGGAGAAATTACTCCTTTATGCTACGATTCAGCAATTTTCTTTTACTCAAACGGGGAAAAACAAGCATTTGAGGCTTTGTGGACATAAGGTTTGTATAATTATTGCTCTGTTATGTCACTTTAGCATGCAGGTAACCACAGTCAATAACCGAGAAATTATGTGTTCTGAAACATTTACAAAACAACAGCACAAAAGTGTGAACAGGAAATATCCAATTCTGCTCCATGAGTGATCGTTTGCCAACATGTGTTTTAAACCAATGAGTACTAGGGTGCTGAAAGTTAGAAATTCAATTCTACCATTAGAAGTTGTTTGTATACTAAACTAGCATTGTATTAGCCAATTAGAGTTGGTCACAAATATACCTAATCAACTTTAACTATAATCAGAGATGCATGTTATTTTTCACATTTACTTTGAGGTAAAAGAAATTGTTTAAAACTTTGGTTATTGTATAACCACTATATTAATATCACAGTTGACTCATTGAGTATCATGTCTGTGGTCCTAAGAACTGAACTGACATGCATGGATGCGCATACTTATGCATGTGTATACATCAAAGATTGGAACTAAACCTTAAACTTTTTAGAAGCCCAATTTTTCAATGTTTACTGCAGAATGGTAAAGCTCAGGGTGCCTGTTCGTGGCACCATATACACAATGAGTAGATATGGTAGCCCACCTGTATTTGCAGCACTTATAAGGTAACACTGGTGATCCTGGGACGAGACTGACTAGCTAGATTAGTCCCCACAGTGAGGACTGGGCTCAACTGAGAGACTCTGTCTTTATGAATAACAGTGAGAGTGATCAAGGAAGATACTCAGCCTGCACAATGCATGCTTACATATGTACTTCCCCAAGCATGCAAACACATACTCCCACATAACTATCACAAATTCATATACATGGAAAAAACATAATAGTCAAGCATAATTATAGTCCATGAATATGCTAAATATTACAACTTCCCTTGATAAATAAACATTTCTAAGTATCTAATCACATTTGCAATGCCCATTAATTGAGTAAGGAGCAACTTGATCCTTCATATGACGTGTCAATTACAAAACTTGATGGCGGCAGTATGTGGGGCCACCAGTAATGGATCCAGTATTTATCCTGAGAGCATGATCTGGCTCTTTGGATCCCATTCCCTATGGATGGATACCTTGTTCAGTCTATATATCAGGGGAGGACCTTGGTTCTTCCTCAAGTGGTGTGAAAGACTTTTTGACTCCCACGGAGGCCTCAACCACTCTGAGGCATGGATGAAGTTGTGAGATGGGGAGGAGGTGGGAAGAGTAAGAGGAAACTTGGATTAGTATTTAAAATAAGTTTGTTAAAAATAGGAGAGTGAAGAAATATAATAAAGAGAATAGATAATACTAAGGACTGTGACTCATCTAAAACCCTTGCTTGCCAATAAATATTGAGTAAAGATAATTTTGACCCAAATACGTCACTTTAAATTCATGCTTAATATATTTAAAAAGAAACCAAGCTACTGTTATGAAGTGAGTGAAAACTTTAATTGTGAGAAGGAAATATTAATATTTAGGGTGTGGAGAATGGGGAGAGGATATAGGAAGCTGGAAGTGTGCAGTGCAACAGCCAGAATGCAAAGAGTACCTGTGAATTGATACAAACGGAGATTAGGGAGAACTTCATTACAGGCACAGGGAAAACAACTATGTCTTATGGGCTAATTTTAGTCCTCAAAATTTGCTCTAGGTAAGTGACTGCTATAACTTATCTGAGCCAAAACAAATTCAAAGCATAAAGGCAATTATGAGCATTCTTGAAGCTGTCAAACTATTGTCAGGAAAATGCAAGACAAAAAATAGGGCATATTTTCTGTTTCTGCGTGTAAACAGTAGTAGATAGATGAACTTAACATTCAAGTTTAGGAAGTAGGCTGAATATAAATAAGAACAGACAAGCGGATAATGGACATTCATTATATAATGAAGACTGACATATCAGAACTGGAGACAACGTCTGTCTTTGAAACAAGCAGGGATGTTTGAAATGAGTTCTTTATAAGCTGGGCTTTTGGTGACATTGTGCTATGTGAGCTAATTGATTCAGAATTAAATTTTTAATTGTTTCAATTACAAAGAGTACATGATTGAAAACTATTAGCAAACACAAGAAAGGAAAAAAATGTTCCTTATTTACAAGCTACCTATGGTTTAAGAATAAATTAAAGCCACTTTTGGAGCAGGGAATGAATTTTAACATGACACATTGTATCTTAGAACATTTTCATATTAACTATGGAGTCTTTAAGGTATTTATGTTTGCTATGTCTATTATAATAAATGCTACATTCTAGACATAAACATACTCAAAAGATTCACATTTAATTTTAATTCATATAAGAGGAAAGTCCAAACTATAAGACAATTGAATAAGTCATGGTGTATGCACCTAATGAAATCTGTGTCATTTAAATTCTGAATAGTCTCAATATTAAAAGAATATTAGAAAGGAAAATGTCACATATATACACAATGCCAAGGACAATGGCACTGGGTTTTGATTCTATTCCGTGTACTGGCTTTGTGGGAACCTAGTCTGTTTGGATCCTCACCTTCCTAGACCTGGATGGAGGGGGGAGGTCCTTGGACTTACCACAGGGCAGGGAACCCTGGCTGTTCTTTGGACTGACTGCTCTTTGGACTGGTGAGGAAGGGGGAGGGGGAATGGGAGGGAAATGGGAGGAGAGGAGGAGGTGAAAATTTGTAATAATAATAATAAAAAAAATAAAAAAAGATATTTTTGTAGAGAAGAATACCAGAAAATGATGTAAAATTTTACACACACACACACACACACACACACACACACACACACACGAGACAAAACTCTCTCTGTTACCCTGGCACTAACTCTCAAAGAACTGCCTGGCCTTGAACTCACAGAGATTACCTCCCTCTATCTCCTCATTGCTGGAATTAAAGGCATGCACCCGTCCACTGTATTTTTTAAAGTTTCTAAACTTTCAACTATGAAATAAAAATGTATAAAGGTTTAATATCAGATATTAGAACATACTCTTCCATTTAACGCAAACATTTTTGTCATTCTGGGGTCATAATCTGCATGGCGCCCTCTTTGATGACAACATAGCCTTTTTTCATCTCCAATCCACCAGCTTTGCTCCTTTCCTTATGTAGAACCTGTCCCCTGACTATGTCTCCTTAAAGGTTTTAACATTTTTTCTAGCATTGATTCTCATTTTTCTGTTCAAAAATGATTTTCTATCTGTAAACAAGAAACTCAAATTTAACAATCTTCTCCAAAAGAAAGAAAATGACATTTATTTAGATCTAGTTTTTCAAGCAGAGATTTTCAATTTCATTACATGACATTTTTGTCTAAATGTAATTTTATATACATGTCATGCTATGGAGACTTCTGCATTGTGCAATTCATAATACCCTCGTTTCTACCCTTTGGGTATCAACAATGCCCCTACTCCAGTGTCACCGCTATCGTTTCTGAAGTTGTAGCTATCTCCCTGACACAAAGTAAATCCAGCCGGCAACCACTCGGTTAGGAAGAAATACAAAAATTCTAAATATTAAGGACGATTCTTGAACATCTGTTTGTCTATCCAAAAGGCAAGTATGCTTTCCAGACTAGTTTGTACCAATTCCAGGTTGTAAACCTACACAATTAAACACCTACAGACAAGTAAGTACTGCTCAAATGATAACTCAGGCCAGAAGCAAGCATATTTGAATATTCGGACTTGTCATCCTTGGTAAGTCCACATTGAAGGGTTGTATTAGACATCACCTAGCCCCCTTAAGAAGAAAATACCAGATTCTAAGGATAGTGCTTGTCGTTAGATTATTTCTTATCTACTCCTAAGAGAATAAACCGCTTACACTTAAGCAATTTTATTTTAGTGTTATTTATCCACCCACACCTCCCATGGTGCTGTTTTGTAGAAAGTCCAAAAACTGCAGTTTCCTGAAAGACATTATAACTTCCCAAACTTCTAAAACACCATGAACAAACTGTTTTCAGTCTGGAACTAACACAAATAAATTCACAAGTATGTAATATTTTTTGAAAAATGTAAAATTAAGTATGTTCTGTGATGTTTAAATACTAAAAATATCTGCTGGAAAGCATGCTCCAGACAGAACTGATGGCCTGGGACAGATGTGTAAAGCTGGCACCAAGAAGAGATTGTGACCACCTATTATTGTTCAAACAAGCATCCCCGGATAGCCTGAGTCATTTTTATTTATACAGTTTCAGTAGTTTGCATGAACAGTTTTATATCCTTAGTTTCTAAAAATGGTTACCATAATTACCAGCTTGTTCCTTGCTTCTCTTGCTTTACATTACCCAACTCTCTGACCACGAGTGATTATCTTTTTGACCTATACTTCTGTTGTTAGAAGCATAAACAGTCTTGTAAATCCAAAGCAAATTTCCTAACTGGGCATACCTACAGATAGATCAGTGTGCCAAGTAGGCAGCATGTGTAGTTACAGCATCATGCAGGGTAGGAAATAGTTTTGTTGCTTGTGGTTAATATTTACTTCTGGGAGAGTCTGGGTTCTCATGATCAACTGAGCAACCAAAACTGGATCAAACTATTTTACATTTTGTACTACCCTATCTCTTCCGAGAACTTTTGTTGCATGATATTTTGATTGTGTTCTGACAAATAAAACTTGCTTTGAGTCAGAGGATGGAGCTAGCTACTAGCCCACCAAAACTAACCACAGAAGTTTTGGAGGGCTTTGTACAGATAAGGCAGGAAGTAGTAAGACATGGCAGAGAGGGATCAAGGCCATTTTTGGAGGAAGGAATGGAGCAGGTAGGGGATAACAGGTGCTTCTCTGCTTCTCTGATCCTGCATGTTCTTACCCCAATATCTGACTCCTGAATTGTTATTGATAAAGAATAATTATATCAATGCTTCCAGCATAACAGATTTTTCCATTTATACTATAGGTAGCATAATCTGAAACCTTATTTAATAGTTGGAACTGCTTAGCCCTTGTTTTTATGTCTGTTTCTCTTAACTTCTCTGTGTAGTGACACAGCTATTAGGAATGAGGGAACTGTGGGTTTCTGTGATTCTGCATTATTCCTTATTTCAAGATTGTTCTCATTACATGTTGATATCATCTATTTAATAACATTTTTAAAGCTCTTGTGGTTGAAATCATTCCTTCCAGAACAGTTATGCAAATATTAAACTTCATGAACTACTGTGACTTATTCAGGCCCATGGTATGGCTAGCACAGTGAAAACAAGAAGAGCACACAGAACACAGACTCTCAGGAATGTGCCCAGAATCATGCAGAGAACTAGCTACAGGAGCTTGCCAAGTGGGTCAGGATCTCCAGGCTTTTGCCACAATGGAAGCTACTTGTGATACGCTCAGGTCTTGTTCCCCAAGGAAGTCACATGGCTCCTACAAAGCACTTTTCAAGAATAAACAGGTTGTTTCGATATTTATTCATTTTCTTTAGTTCAGTGATATTAAATTTGCCATTAAATTATAAAACAGAAATTGTATTACAAAACAAGAAAGCAGAATAAAGCATGGAATTTAAGATCCATGTGATAAATGTGGTTGGTAGTATGGGAGAACGTCAAATTCTAATTTTGTGTCCCACGGGCTAAGCAGGCATCCTGTATGTATGTGGGTAGATATTTGCATATATGTAACTGGGAATGTGTATGTGCATGAGTAGGTATTCAGCACATATGTGAGTGGTATTCTCTATATGTCTCACTGGGTATTATGTATGTGCATGAGTATTTTGTTTTAAATTATGGATGTCTTTCATACATAACTATATGTATAATTTTACAATTGTGTATAAAATATCCAAATCTTTAATATTCATTTCATTTAATATTCATAATATAATGCTCAATATATCATATCATTTTGATAATATACAATTATCAAAAAGTCATATTACCCAATAACTTTTAAAAGTATGCTTGCATAGACTCTTTTCCTCCTTGAAAATCTGTTATTCCAGCCCAGTATTCACTTTACGTCAGATGAGTAAAAATAGGGTATGACAGCTGAAGGATTTCTGGGTGAGGGCACGAGGTGCAAGCCAAGGAAACACAATTTCAAAATTGGATTTTAAAGAGTTTGAAAGCAAAGTAAATGAGCCTTGTGGTAGATATTTTTTGCTTCCTATAATTTTTTTTTTTTGCAAAGCAATTTTTATCTGTCAGAGAGGGTTGTAGCAGATACCGAGAAAATCTAATTTGAATAAGATGTAAAATGCAGAACTGCCACACAGAACAAAATAAGAGCCTGTCCTCCACACTAACATGTTATTTGATCTTCAACTCACTAGGAGATATTCCAATGCAGTAATGACAATTAAATTTACAAAAGGGTGTTCTGAGTATAAAATATATTTTGTGCATAATGAATACATCATAAATGCATTCTTTCAAATGTACATCAAGAATGTGAACTACCTTCTATCTTATAATAAGTTACATGGAATTTATATTGTTGCATAGTCCTAAAGTTACTCAAATCTTTGATATAATATTTTGACAAAAAAACCCAAATCTTAACACTATTAAGTCACTCATTCTAGACCTACATTTAAACTTCTTTAATATGTATTTTTTAATTAACATTAAATAAATTAAATTTAAAATTTAACTTTAAAAATACCTACATGTTTATGGGCAATGAAACAATTTCATGCTGCTTTTTTTGCATTATTGTGAATGTTATTGAACACTATGTACATCCAAAAATATTTTTCATGTGATTTTTGAATCACTGAAATATACGCAGCAAGTACCTAAATGCCACATCCATGAACACTGACGTTCCTAAAAAGAATGAAGACAGACCCCACTTGCTGGACTGCATTTTCTCACAATGAACAATTGCTACTTGGTATTCAGGAATTCAGTGCTTTTAGTTATTTCTGCTTTTCAGTGTATGAATTCTTCAAGTCTATTTTATAGGTATTTCTTGGTACATTGTGGTGTAATTCACATGCCAAATCATTCATCCATTTAAGGCAGAAGATCCAATGTTTTTATTACATTCAAGGATTTGTACAATGATTACAATTGATTTTGCAAAGCTTTCATCTCCCTGAATTAAATTCTGGGTCATTTACCATCACTCATAGTTCCCCTAAACCCTCCTTTTAAAGAGACAACTATTAGTTCTGTCTCTGTCTGTAGTGGTTGCTCCCAGTTTCTTGGTAAATACTGTTTTTAAGAGTCAGTAAATTACATAAACTGCTATTCAATCTAACATTTCTCTGTGAGGAGAAGTATAGGGCTATTTAAAATTCTAGTACATGCTTAAGAGAACTGAGGGAATCTGACGCCTCGTGTGAATCCTGTGAAGTCTCTCTTGCTTAGCTTCTAATAAGCATCATTCTCACGTGGAGCATTCAGTGGAAATGTTTCCATCGCTCCTCTGTTTCAATTCAGTAGAAATGAAAAGTGCCTCATGTCACTGTCAAACACACTCAGGAAGGTTTGATGAGTAAGCCCGAAGGAAACACTGCCGTTTTCCCAGAATTGCTGTGATAATTGGCACAATCTGTGTGCAGATGTTTTCTTTTAATTCTCAGTTCTGATATTCAGAACTTATCTGTCTCAGTCAGTGTACTCATCATGGAACAGAACCACACGGAGAGTGTCACAAGGGATTTCCCACACATAGGAAAACTGAGCAACGTCCTTTTGGACATAACACAGATCTAGAATCAGGCCCTTCATGGGTTCTTCACTTTATTGCATCTTTGAAATTTAATATCACCATAATATAGGACATTAAATTTCATTTTTTTATTGAATAAATAAAGCAATATTACTGCTGATACATTTTGTACAATACCACAAGAAAATTGTTTGAGCAACATGATAGCAATTAGTACTTCTCACATTACAAATTGCATGAGGTAAACATGTTAGAAGCACACATGAGTTAAAAAGAGATATGAAAACGAACTAACCCTTATTTGACTGAGGCTAACTTAGTTAATCTGAAGCAGAAAAAAAAAAAAAACTCTTCAGAGAAATGTCCTGATGTGACCTCTGAATTCACAGCATTATATTTTTAAGGTCATGAAATTCACAGTTCCTGTTTCATCACAAAGTTTCATAGTGAATTGGTTGAGATGTGGAAAGACGGCTTTATGCAAAGAACCACTGGATGTATTTGTGATCGACTCTGTTGGATCCATGCTTATAGAAATAAAAAATAAATGCAAAATTGAGTGTCAATATCAATTGAACCTGCAATAAAAAAACCCATCCCCCTCTTTTTGCTGGAAGAATTTACCAGTAGGAAAGTTTGGGGGAATTGACATTTTTGAGGCACCTGGTTTAGAAAAGCCTTACATTGTCATTGTGTTCTGATTAACATTAACCATAAAGTAACAGTCATCTCCAGGGGACACTGCATCAAGTTTCTATGGTTTTATTTCCTATCAACCATGTAGGCAAAGATAATTACATTTTCTAATTATCTATGTATCTACATGAGACAATCAAGTTTTAATTCAGGATATATAACATCATTCCTTTGGACTGTGAATTTCTTGTGATGGGAGGATCAGTGTTGGAGAAAACTGTAGAGGTTCATGGTGCCAGACTTTTCACTTATAGTTAAGGGAATAGAAACACAGCCACTAAATGAGTTTCTTGAAGAAGAAGTTCTGGTGGGAGACTGTAGCTAGAAATAGAGTTCAAACATAAGGGTTAGTGTTTATTATATAATGTAATTGTTGTTACACTAAGTCAGAGAAAGGCTGGTTTTAACCTCTAAAAGAAAGTAAATAAGCATAATAATTATGGCTACATTAATACACCATTATCTTTTTATTTAATTGCTAGTTGATACTATGTGTGTGTGTGGGGGGGTGTAGGTGTGCGCGCAACTGAGTTCAGGTGCCCACAGAGGTCAGGGAACACCATAAGATCCCCTGGAGATACAAATGTCTGTCAGCTGCTTGATTTGGGTGTTAACTACTGGTCCTTTACATGAGAGGTAAGAGCCCTTAGCTTCTCAACCATCTCTCTGACCCTAGTATTCCGTTATCTTAGTAAAGTATATCAAAAAGAACACTGATCATGATTCACTCTTGAAAGTATGTCACTCATCATCTCTACTATTAAGGAATTCAGTGTGGACCATTCAAACTCGGTGAGGCAGAATGAGCATTTCTGTTGTTAATATAAGAAACTCAGC
>NC_022016.1:15989331-15991834 GCF_000317375.1 Microtus ochrogaster
TTGAAACCTAGTGACTTCATACATAGTAATGTATAACAAAGGCTTTCAGGGAACCTGTAAGATTCTGAATATCTGTTTACTATGATGCCATCTGGATGAGTAGTAATCATGAAAGATAGGTATTTAAAATGATCACTATAAAAATAATTTTTATGAATGATCCCAGGTTAAACATATGGGAAAATGTTAATTCTGCCATTAATTTAATTCTGCTTTTTATTTTGAAACATGATGAACTCAGTTCATTAAGAGATATATCCTGAATACACAATCCCCGAATTTCCTCCCTTTCTTTGATGCCCTTAAGACACACCTCTGGGGAGAGTACACGAAGAGAATATCTTATTTTCTCATTAAAGAGAATATAAATGGAAATGATAATGGGTTCTCGACTAAGCATGCATAACATTTCAATACACTGAGGCAAAGCCATTAAAGTTATTGTAAAATATTCATTTGGGTAACCAATTTTTAGACATATTCATGGCATTGCCCTCTAGGTACTTCTATGATCTATCATAAAACACTGTAGCAGATTAAGGATGCAATGTAAGTCTATAAAAATCACCCTTTTAATATCACACATCTGCCTAATTGATTAAAAGGCAAATATATTACACCGGGCATATGCTGGGAGAATAATGTATCCTTATGTAAGATGGAATACTCATATGACTTTAAGAGCAGGAAGGCATACTGGGAAAAACTAAACTATTTTCATTCACGGAAACTGCAGATCTGTTTTTCTTTAACTCAGTTGAGAAAAGCTAAGGTTATACTTATTGTGTTGAGTTTCTAAAATAAACATACAAAACTATTTGATTTAATAAGAATCTATACGGAATATAGAAATATGCCAGTGGAATTTAGTAGACGCTAACCAATTTTTTTCCTTTAGACATTTCTGTTGTGGATGCTCGAAGGAAAGGGAGGAATAAATAGAATCAACCACAGTCATTCAGCCGCTGAGTAGTACTTGGAGCCTCCATTTAATTGTATTTTTATTGTGACTACCTAGGATATTAACATCTCATTCAATATCATCCTTTAAGTATAATATACTTGACCTTCAATTACTTATTTAAAATGTTAAAACACAAAAATTTGGATTACAAACAAATGGGTTCATGAAAAATATGGAAGTTTCTCTGAAATTCACAAAAGGACTTCAGCCTATATCCCAGAAGTTTGAAGTGATTTGTTTCATTGCTTAATCCACTAGGTATTTCTTTGTATAAAATTAACTGTCTACAAGTTTGAGCAATGGAATTAGAATTTATTTGAAGCAAATGTTTGCACAGTGTTCAGAACCTTTATCATGAATCCATGTTTCTCATTTTCTAAAATAATCTCTCATTAAAATTCAAAGTTTCCAAAGGTAGAAATTTACAGTAATTAACATCACTGATCTGGGGTCCTGGCACATCCTCTATTACATTAATTTTGTGACTTTAGAAAGAAAATTCATCTTCTGCTCTAAGTTCAAATCTTACCATTTAGATGTATAATAACAGTAAAATTTATTATACAGGGTAAGTTTATGTATATCACATATACAAATTAACTAAACATCTAGTGCAATTCATATTCAGTGATATTAGGATTGTATCTGGAAAGTAAATTTCCTGCTTCTCTTTTAAGTATTCTGACTTCTTTTACAGTAGGGAAATCATTTCAATTAAACTACAATACATTCTTTCTGTATACTTGGGATTAGCTGTCACAGAATCAGCTAAAAGGACATTTATATGAAAGCTATATGCCATGCCATTCTAAGAGGCATTTTGGCTACTGATAGGATTACAAGAACTTTGCGTTCTCTGCTTATATTTTTATCCCTTGTATTTAATATAAATGAATCTACTAGAAAAATATTTGTGACAAAGAAATGTAACCTTTCACTATCTCTCAGATATTTTTAAACTAAGGTTATGTGGGTAGAAAGTTATTATGTATGTCACTGAACAATGGGAATAGACTTCCATGGTCTCGTGGAATGCTTGTGTACAAAGGAAGTGCTGCAGAAGGATCCGCGGGAAGGGGGAGGTCAGAGTAATGGGCTAAGATTCCTATTGCCTGCTGAAATTAGATGACAACCAACTGCTGATTTGCTCCTAAAAATAACTTTGCAGCTAAATTCCATAATCAAAGAGAATGGACTGTGTGTGTGTGTGTACATGCATATTTCCATGTATACGTGTGTCTTGTGCATGTGTATGCCTGTTTGCAAGGTTGTGCATGTGTGTACATATGTATATGCTTGCATGCACGTTAATGCATATGTGTGCAACTATTTATGTGTTGGTTTGTTTACATGTGGGTAAGTACGTTTTTGCATGTGTGTCTGTATGTATCTGCATGTTTACAAGTACATGTTTGTGTATGTCTGTGCACAAATGTGTGGACTTTATATGTTTAGCTCTTTCCTAGATTTCATACTTTTCCTCACATATTACCTATACAATCACTATAGTTCTTATAGTTTCTATGTTTGATTTCAGGC
>NC_022016.1:15991970-15999453 GCF_000317375.1 Microtus ochrogaster
AATTACCTTCATATGTCAATAAATATTTTACTTTAACCCACTATACTTCCTGGATAATCATACTCTTACCCATTATGCATTGGACCATGATAAGTAGTTTGAGCATACAACAAACTTCACAGGCTTATAATCATTCACATACCAGAATGTAACTGGAAATTTTTAATGATGAAATATCCAGATATTGTCATAATAAAAATGGAAGTGTTGTTTACTATGTTTGAGCTAAAGTTTTGTTGATTTAAGACATAAAAGAGGAATGCACAACACTATTTTGCCTTGAGATCTCAGTTACTCTGTAAGATTTTGTTGGTTGCAATGATCTCTGCATAGTTTTCTAGTTTCTTTTCTTTCCCTGTGTATCTTGCTGATATATCTGCATGCTCAGAATATACCTTTGATCACTATACTATAACAACTGCTGGATGCTATCAGAATGCTCTGCAGGCTGTCAGTATCCCCATGCTTGATCTAGTGACAAACGACTGCTCCCCCTTCATTTGGTGTTCAGTTTTATGTATTAGGAATCTACTGTGTGCCAATGACTACCTTAGATGTTGAGCATTCATCTGCAAAGGAGGGGAAATGTCCTTGCTCTAAAGAAAGACATCCACAATGTTCAATATTTCCAATAGGGCAAGTAATCTTGAATGTGACAATCAAAACTGGTAATTTGATGTGTGTACTCTTGATTTGTTCCCTTCATTGTTTTAATACCATTTTTGCATCCTATTCTCCTTATCCTTATATATTTTTTTATTTTTATAAGTGACCTGATGTCACCCCAAAATGGCCCTGAATGCATTGTATCATCAAGTATGTCCTTGAACTCCTGATCCTCCTGTCTCCACTCCCCTGGTTTTGGTAGTATAGGTGTGCAACTGCCTGCCTAATATCCAATGTGGTGTTAGAGTTAAAATCACATTTTGTGTGTATTAAGCCTGCACTGTATCAATTGAGTACCATCTGCAACAACAACAACAGCAATAGTTTTAAATACTTTAAAACACTGTTGATTGTATGTTTCAAAACAATAAAACTCTAATAAGCCTTTGATTGTGTCTTACTACACTTTAATCTTTAATGATGTGTACGTGCTGGAAAAAGTGTGTGCAAATGAATAAACTTGCCAATTGAGGCTGGAAGAGAGCATTAGACTCTCTGGATGTGGTTGAAAGCTGCCTGATATGGGTTCTAGAAACTGAATTTGGGTCCTCTAAAAGAGCAGTACATGGTCTTACCAACTAAGACATCTCAACAGCCCAAATAATCAAATTTTAATGTCCTGTATCAAATAAATATTACACTATGTATGTAGAATAATTTTATTTATACCTATGTTGATATGGTATTTAACTATATAGAGATACTGCTTGGAAGACAGAGATAAATCACCTTTTTCTATTTGTCACTACACTTAGTGATTAATGTAATTAAATTCAGAATTATACAAAAAATATTCATAATAAAGGGTAAATTTAAAGTCATTGTTAATTGATTCCTTTCAAGTTGAATATTCTCCTGGTGCTCAGCAAGAGTCAGGAGGAGAAAAGAATTACCCAGAAGGACATAAATTCTGAGATGTCTCAACATCAATCAAACCATAGTTACGGCAGAATACTCAGGGTAAGAAACATTTTTAGAACACAATAAAGATGTCTTCAAGCCTCAACTTCAGAGGTTACTGAGTTCCCAGAGAAAAGCCTGTGCCTGGCACCACACCAGAGTTTCTCATTCATAGGTCACCTCCACCCCGGAAATCTGTGTTGTTACTAAGTGCCCTGTGTGCTGATGCTACTGATTCAAAAATCATTTTTGAGAACACCATTCTTAAATGGAAACACATACTAAACAGCCCAACAACCTGATATGGTTTATCACATTTACATACTTGATTTCCCGGGTAAATTACATATTCCTTGAAACATTAAAGTCTGTAATAAAATATTATCACTGAGGAAGAGGAGGAAGAAGGACTACAGGAAACAGAGAGCTTGAGCACTTCAAAAGAAGGTAGCCCACAGAATTAAGTAAGCAGGGCATATAGGGCTCACCGAGACTGAAATGACAATTGTAGTCTGCATGGGTCTGCTCTAGATCCTCTGCATATATGTTGTAGCTGTTTAGCTTAGTGTTCTTGTGAGACTCTAACTGTGGGAGTGGAGGTATCTCTGACTCTTTTTCCTGTTGTTGGGACCCTTTTTTTCTTCTACTGGGTTGCCTCCTCCAGCCTTAATATGAGGGTCTGTGCCTAATCTTATTGTAACCTGTCATCCCATGTACAGTTGATCCCTGGGAGACCTGTTCTTTTCTAAAGGGAAAAGGAGGAGCAGTGGATGTGAAGCAAAGTAGAGATGGTGGGAATATGGAGGGAGAGGAAACTTCAGTCAAGATGTAATATGTGAGAGAATAATAATAATAAAGAAAGTAAACTATATTCATGAAATTTAAAAATGCATTACAAAGATGGATTAGAACAGAAACTTTATAATCACTTAGGAACGTTAAATTTTTTGTTATGTTGTACTCACTGAGGGTTTTGATAGTTGTTGTCTTATTTAACAGCTATGTCAAATGAAACCTACAGCTCTTGAGCTGGCTCAGTATTTGCAGATATAGTACTCACTAACTAGAAAAGAGTTGAATGTGTATATGGATATACTTTGAATGCACTAATAGACCTCAACTGTGCAGATACTTGTGCTTTAAACCAACAATGTAAAAGGCAACTGCTACAATTAGCATTATGTATGTTGGCTAATTATTGAATCAACATCTGAAAGTGACAACAAACCAGTCAGGGCACTGATGACTCTAGATATATCCTCGTGCTGAATTAAATACTTTTTGAAGGAAAGAGTGTTCCAGTTAGATTGTCACTAAAGTCTAAGTACAATTTGGATATCAATAACTATTCCTATTTGGTTTTCTTCTTATACCACACCTGCAGTAATCATGGTTTATAAGAACAAATCCTGAAGCTGTGTTTCATGGCCTTAAGGGACATGGCAAGCTGGGAGGCAGCCAGAGCTCTTTGAACTTCACTTTGAGGCACACTATAAGCTTCAACCAGTTCCCAGGTGTTAGGGAGGATCTCATATATTACAGCTGCTCACTGCTCATCAAAAAAAAAAAAAAGCTGAGAGAAGAGCAGAGTTTTGGGTTTTTGAATTGTATTATTTTTTCTGACAGTACTTAAAAAATAGATACAATCTTGATTGAATTTTAGACTTCATAGATGTGCAAATTTAGCTGAGCTAGTCATCATCCATACATATGTAACGAGTTCTGCTCTTATACTAAAATTGTTGAATTCTTTGCAATATTTCAGAATTAAATTGACTATGATATAAAAGCTCATCCTCATTAAATTTTGAACAAACCTGTTTAACACTTATGAAAGGTCAGGATTACAATTTAAAACATGGCTCAAAGTAATTTTCAACTGAACATTTTGAAATTTTCTAGAACAAAGTAAGCACTCCAAAGCATTTATTATAAAATAAAGAGTATTTTGAACTATATTTTAATCAAATGAAACTCTTGAGTATGGAATTTATGATCATACATATCTAAATCTATTGGGCTTGTGAGCTAATGATATGTTTCAATGAGTAACAGTACTGGCTATAAAGCCTGAGAAACTTAGATTCTCAGTATACAAGTAAATACAGAGCTAATGGCTTGTTCTCATAACCATTATATTAATGGGAGGACACAGAAGCATCCCAAGAGCTGTCTGGGACTGTGAGTTTCCAGTTCAGTGAGAGACACTGTGTCAAGGCATTCTAATAGTTAAGACAGAGGAAGACAATGTATTGCTCTGTACAGAATAGGTAAATGATGTGGGATTCCCCTATGTGTGCTGTGAATACCATTGCTTAATAAAGAAGCTGCTTTTGTTCTATTTCAGCACAGAATAGGACAAGGCAGAAGTTCCAAGTTGATAGAGGAGGAAAGAGTTGGTGGAGTCAAGGAGATAGCATGTAGTCATTGATAGAGAAAGATGCAAGCCACCAGACAGAACCTTACTAGTAGACCACAAGCCTTGTGGTAAAATATAAAATAATAGAAATGGGTTAATGTAAGATTTAAGAGCTACCTTGAAATATGCATAAGCTATTGGCCAAACAGTATTGCAAGTAATATAGTTTCTATGTGATTATTTTGGGTCTGGGCAACTGAGAAACAACTGAGCAGCCTCTTCCAATAGTCAAAGGCACATACACCTGCACATTCAAGTACATGTATTATACAACACATAATATATTCACACTCAATAAAAGTATTGATGATCTATGTGATTAATTTTTATGAAAAGCTCCAAAGAGACATTTGATCAAAGGTTGTAGGAATCTGATAATTTTAGACATCTGTGAATAAGGTTATGGATCCACCCATGAAATGGCTATAACTTTCTAACTCTGTAGGGCTGAGTTTGAATTATAACTTCATCGAGTATTTGCACCATGACTTATAGAATTTATTCACACCTTAAAATGGAATTTATAAGAGTTTAATAGGGCCAATTATTAACCTAGTCAGCTTAGGACAGTATCTAGATATGATGGAAACTAAGATGTTTTTGTTCTTGTTGTTTTTATTTTAGAACAAAGTTAATTTCTCTATTTATTATTTTATATGTGAACTATGATGGAAATAGGTTGACATAAGAAAGAAAAAGAATACTGCTGCTCATATAAATAATTAAGGTGACACATGTTTTGAATGTCATTGCATATGCAGTTTAGGGTCATTATTATACTACCTTTCTATTCTAAACTAGTATACTAACAAATTTTCAGTAATAAATATCTGATTCTTATAGCAGGTAAATTTCTTTAATCTTAGCTAAGAAATGTCTAAGGCTGTGGTTTTTAATTCTGACTGCATTAGACTTAAACTGAATCTCTTTAAAATATATTGCATTAGACTTAAACTGAATCTCTTTAAAATATATTAATTTGTCAATATTTAAATTTTGAATGTTTTATGGGCAATACATTGCTATGGGATGGTCTTTCTGTGTGCTGTGAATATGAATTGCTCTCATTGGTTGATAATAAAAACTATATTGGCCTATGGCAAGGAAGGATAGAACCAGGCAGGAAATCCAAGCAGAGGCATAGGAGAAGAAGGGGAGAGTCTGTGAGATGCCAGCAAACCACTGAGAAAGTAAGACACACAAAAAATGAGATAACAAGCTACAAAACAAAGGGCAAAACATAGATTAATAGAAATGGGCTAATTTAATTTCCAAGAGCTAGTTAGTAATAAGCCTCTGCCATCGGCCAAATATTCATAAGTAATATTAAGTCTCTGTGTGCTTATTTTAAAAGCAGCTGAGGATCAGGAGGGATGAAAAGCCTCTGTATGCAATACATAAGCATTGTAGTTTATTTATCTTTATTTTATGTAAATAACATTTTTTCATTTATTTTACATACCAACTGCAGTTTCCCCTTCCTCCCATTCCCTTCCCTCTTCCTATATACTCCTCTCCATCTCCATTCAGAAAGGTTAGGCTTCCCACGGGCTTGAACAAAGTAAGATATATCAAGTTGAGGTAGGACAGAGGTCATTCCCTTGCATCAAGGCTGGGTGAGGTAATCCAGCTTGGGGAGCAGGTTTCCAAAAATCAGCAAAGTACCAGAGACAGGTCCTGATCTCAATGGTAGGAGAATTACAAAGAGACCAATCCACACAACTGTCACACACATACATGTTGATGGCCAACATTTAGGGAACCTGCATGGGTCAGGAGAATATTTAACCCTAAAAATACTGACTGTAACCAGAGTTCTGAATAACCAAGGTAGAAAAACAAAACAAAAAAACAAAACAAAACCTAAGCATGGAACCTTAGGAGAAGCTCAGAGAATGGTTAGCAGACTTTCACTACCACCAGCCAAAATGTCCCGAGTCAGTCTAGCTTTCAAGGTTCTGGTGCAAGCTGTTCGCTCAAATTCTGTTCTGTTCCTACAGATTTTATTTTTCTACCTTTGTGCCTCTCGCATACCTTCACTCAGTCTCTTCACAGTCAAAATAATTTTCACTTTACCAAATGTGTTCTTTAGTGTTTATTCTTAGTATTCATACTAAGAATACCCACTTTCTCCATTTTACCAAATAAAATCACAGGGACTTGGAAATCCTTCTATCGTAATTTGTCACCGGTAGATACAAGTAGATATACATGTAAGCTAGTGTGAGCACATGTATGTGTGAGCACACACACACACACACACACACACACACACACACACACACACACATTTTTCTTGGCCTACAATAAGGTTATATCTCAATAAGCCTCGGAAACGGAAAATAATATGAGGCAAAATGTCTTTAATAAGTCTAGCCTATTGAATATTTTAGTCTAATAATACAATTCACACTATTTTCAAGAAGAAATGGCCTTAGTTAAAACACTAAAGTTCAAGAAACCTTTATACATTTAAATTTATATTTTATATTAAGATCATATCTTTAATAAGCCAGAAACTCCTCCAAACTCTGTCTTATGCTGTGTTGGGGATCACGTTTCCCTGTCATTGCATTTATAGAATATACTGTAGGGAGGGGAGAAAGCCTAAGTGAAGTTCTAAGTGGATATATGTTACTGACATGAACAGGTCATTTCTGAGACCACAGGGCTTCAGATCCATGGAGGAATATCAAAATATTACCCCTGGAGTGAGGCTCAAAGGTCTGGTAAAGCCTTCTCTGGTCCAATTCTGAATTTTAACAGCAGGTGCAGACAATTCCCACTATAGCCTAAAGACTCCTTTTGAAACACTGAGATTTCCCTAGCAGAGAACCCAGCCCATCCAACCCCAGATTTCTGTCCATGCGTATGTCTGTATTTATTGATTTCCTCACAACCCCCAGTGAGTTCCAAATCTCTGGATCTGTGCAAGGATGTGGCAAAAGATAATTTCAGTTGTGCATTTCAGTTGTGCATTTAATTGAGTCATTGTTTTGAGCCTGTCACTGCATTAGATATGAAGTGTTTATTCAGATAAAGGGAACAACACTTTGCTGTTTTCCCTCTAATCACAGAAAGTATCTATGAGCTGTATGAACTTCTTAAACGTTTATTGGATGAGATCATAAAAAGGTATTTTCTTATTATTTCCTTACTATTGTTCTTACTTAATTTCGGCTAAGCCAGAGCTATTTCCTGTCTATTGATGCAGTGTCATTTTGCCACCTGTGAATTAATTTCTGTATTGGAGAGCCCTCATGTTTTTAAGCTACTCATGTAGTACATAGATTCTCAGTTGACACAGGTAAATCTGAAATACTCCTTTGGTGTAAAATTGTGCACTTAATCATGAAAAACAAGCATATAGAATAAAAATACCTAGCTTTGGCCTGGATTCTTTAGTTTTGTATACAATAACTTATATCCTTTCTGATTTTAAAAATGAAATTTTGGTGAGTCAGAAGGTGGTGGCACACACCTTTAATTCCAGCACCC
>NC_022016.1:15999713-16020305 GCF_000317375.1 Microtus ochrogaster
AGAGAGGGACTTTGCTGTCAAGTGGTATTTACTTTTGCTTTGTCCATATACTGTATATTACACATTTTGATAAATGTTGACAGCCTGTATGGCTTACATCAAGCATTAAACATTGTCTGAGGTAAAATAAACACATATGAAATACTGAAGTGTTCAGTAATTTAAAAATATTTTCAACAATTTGGCAACAAACGTTTGTGGAAGCTATTCAAATACAAAACCAATTTCAAAAGGTCTTTTCATAGAGAGTGTTAGTGGTTAATTTTGTTTTAATCATTCTAAGATTTAAGTAAGTAAAAGTCAAAGTTATCATAACAGATCTAGAAAAGAAAAACAAAGCATGGTTTTATTATACAATAAATTAGCTTACAGTAAATGTTATTGTTTCTAATAGTTAAATATTTGTTAGACTATCATTTAGAAATAATTCTTCTCTTATCTTCAAAAATATTATGAAGTGATAATGATTCTTATCTCTCAAAGAATTTAACATGAGTTTGTTCTGTTAGCTTAGCCACTCAACTTGATAATCATTTTAAACCTACCTTTGGTTTTCAGAAATATAGGCTAATATCTGCCTTTTAGTCAAAGAAAAGATGTAGAAACAAAATCTACACTTTATAAGTGTCCACTCTGAATATAATTGATGCTCGTGATCCTACAGAAGCTAGAAAAAGACATACTGTAGGGTGAGGGTTACACATGAGACATAGTTCCTATCGTAGGTATTGAAAAATTAAGTGAACAGTAAATGTTGGCAGCAAGGACAGACTTTGGTGTAAGTGCCTTTGACTTGGGCAATTTATCACTGCCTTGTTTATCCTCCCACCTCTAAAGCGGCAACAGAAAGTCAGTACTGCTTCAAAATGATAAAGTGAGATTTTTCTTTAAGTATTTGAGATGTTTATTATTACAAATGCCAACACAGAGTGGGGGAGAAAAGAAAGAAATTAGAAACTTGGCATGTGATAAGACAACCAGTTAGGAATGGAGGCAGGAAGGTACTCAGTATTGTGAGGGAATCATTCTGTTGTTGTTATTATTTATTTCTTTCACTCTTAATTTCTCTAGAAAATGAAATACGAAAGGCAATATGGCTACTTAGCTTTTCCTGACCTTGGATGTCGTCAGCTGGCCAGTCCAGGGCCCTATATGATTTTCAACTTTAATACTTTTGAGTACAAATTTTCTGAGGATCTGAAATTGCACTAGCATTACCCAAGACACCTTTCTAAGTGACAACCACAAAATCACTATCTTCCTTCTCTTCCTATCTTCTTGTTAACCCCACCATGATAGTAGTTAACAATCGCCATGTTTATAGGACTACCCATCTATGGAGTGAAAAGAAATGACGTTCAAGTGCATTCCCAGAATAGATATAAGCAACCTTTATACAGAATTACCCCTAATCTTCATTTCGTTTACTTTGTATCAACAAAGTATTGATCTCCAAATAACAAGAAGTTAGTTTTATCTGAGTGGTGGTGGTGCATGCCTTTAATCCCAGCATTCAGGAGAAAGAGGCAGGCAGATCACTACGAGTTTGAGGCTGGCCTGGTCTACAAGAGTTAGTTCCAGGACAGGCTCTAAAACTACAGAGAATCTTTGTCTCAAAAAACTAAAAACAAAAAACAAAACAAAAAAACAAAAACAAAAACAAAAACAGAGTTAGTTTCTGAGTTTATCTCACAAATTTTGTTTTGCCCAAGAGCAGTGCCATGGGTTTACACGTCTGTCTCGTGGGGGCGGATGCACAGCACAGGACAGAAGACTGTTGTTTTCATGACTACTGGTGCACAGCTGCTGCTCTCTAAAGATGTGCATGGATACGCCATACCAATGGGTGCTTAAAATAAAAGAACAGATGACCTGGTCAAAAAAAAAAAAAGAATGAAAATCCTGTTGGTGAATCTTTGCTGGGTTATGGTGCTGCTTTCATGAGTCTTTGAAAAGAAGATCCAAATTTGGCAAAAATAAGTCTAAGAGTTGTTAAGGCATAGAGTATAAATAATATAAATAATCAAATGGAGATATTTATTTATTCATTTGTCTTGGTGAAATTTAAAAACTGGAAGTCTTGTGAAATGTAAGGCACTCAAAATTCTTACTGAAATAAACTTCAAAATAAGAGTGTTCGGTTAACTCATCCTTCTGATAAGGTGAATATGGTACTGAACTTTTCATTTTCAATTGATTACCAAAGCACTTCTACCCAGCTGTAGGAAATAAACAATAGTAACAGAGTTCTGGGGTCTGCTGCCAGAAAAACACAAATCAGAATTATATAAAATACTAAAGTGCTACTAACATTTTAATATAAACAAGGGGTCAGGTTTTCACTCCTCTTAGTGAAAATAGATTGGTTATTTATAGAAGTGTGGGAAAAGTATATGTTAAGTTGGATGGTTTGCTATTTTCACACTGGAATGATCTACAGGAGGTTCTGATGCAGGCATCAGCTCATAGGCCTACTGAAGTGTAGGAACAGCAAATATTTGTTGTGGTGACTACAGCAGATCAGGAATTATTGTGGCCACATCACAGTGCATCCTAATTTTACAAAAGTCACTTTTCTTTCTTTCATGTTAATAATGACAGGTCCCAATAATATGTATTATAAAATTTAAATGTAACAAAACAGGAAGAGCTTATATTGATTACACTGGATTGATATGCTTACATTCTAACAGTATTTTACCTGTGTTTCAAACAATAGACATGTTATTTAGATTGTATTCAAACTATATCCATACTATATGACATCTATTAGACTTAGAGTGAAGCAATCAAAAGAAAGTATTCTCCATATTATGAAGTGAAATTGATAGGAGTTAATGGACACGAAGAGTCAGTGCGGTTAGGAAGAAGAGTCTGCTGATGACAGAGTTAAATGACAATTTATCTCAACAAAGAAATTAAATAAATATGAAAAAACTTCTAGATGTTTTTAATATAAACTGAATATCTTGGAGTAGAAATGTTAACGTATTGTTGAGTGTTAGTTTTTAAAAGTTACATTTTCTAACATGTTAATTCGATTTTTCTATCTTTTGATATCTTCTTCAGTTTCTGTCTTAAAATACTTGAAGTACTATCATACAGGTCTTTTACTTGTTTGATTAGAGTTACACTGGAATATATCATATTATTTGTGGCTATTATGAGGGTTGTTATTTCCTTGTGTTTTTTTTCACAGTCAATTCATTGTTTGTATATAGGAGGATCTACTGATTTTTTTTTTTAGGTAATCTTGTATCCAGTCTCTTCAATAAAGGTGTTCATCAGTTCTAGGAGTTCCCTGGCAGAATTTATGGGCTTGCTTATCTATACTATCATATCATCTTTGAATAATGATACTTTGACTTTTTTCTTTACAATTAATTTCAATCCCTTTGATCTCCTTTATTTGTCTTATTGACCTATCTAGAAATTCAAGTATTATGTTGAATAGATATGGAGAGTGTGAATAAACTTGTCTTGTTCTTGGTTTTAGTGGAATTTCTTTGTTTTTCTCTCCATTTAATTTGATTTTGGCTATTGGCTTGCTGTATTTTGCTTTTTATTATGTTTGGGTATATCTCCTGTATGCCTGATCTATCCAATATTATTATTATGAAGGGGTGCTGAATTTTGACAAAGACTTTTTCATCATCTAATGAGATGATTTTGTGTGGTTTTTTTTCTATATTAGTTTGTTTATATGGTGGATTACATTGATATATTTTTTGCATGATGAACCTTGCCTCTGATGGAAGACATTGGTAGCTGGTCATGGTTGAAGTCTGTGATAAGCCTAGCAGCATTATTTTCTAAGTGGGAAAATATGGAACTCCCACCCTCTCCAACAAGTCTTCCTGATCTCTACTTACCCTTAGCAGGAGAATGTTCCCAGGTTTGGACACTAGCCTTATGTAAAAGCTCTCTCTAAAACCAGATGTATAGTTAATGTACCTTTGGCAGAGATACCTGCTGAGAGTATTTGTGCTAGACTCTCTGCTATAGGACCCTACCACCACATACTAAGCTTTGTGATAGAAGCAGGCCACTTAACAAAAATTGGGGTTTGTCCCAGGCTCTCCAATCCTTTATAGTCCTTATACTCTGAAATAAAACCAAACATCATTGAAATCTGTCTCCTGGAGAGCTATCTCCATTTCTGCTAATGGGATTGACTCATCTGCTTCTTTCTCTACTTGACCTGGTGGTCAACAGGCCAAAGGGGAAAGAGGACCACCACATCTTTGAAACTCTTAGATGAAGGCTACTTGATCATGGCTGATATTCTTTTTAATGTGTTCTTGGAATGAGTATTTTTTATCAATGTTCATTAAGAAAATTGGTCTAATTCTAGGATGAATATTGTAAAAATGGCCAACTTTCCAAGAGCAATCTACAGATTAAATGAAATCCCCCCATTAAAATTCCAAAACAATTCTTTACAGACCTTGAGAGATCAATATTCAACTTCATATGAAAAAAAAACCACAAACACCAAGTATAGCTAAAACAATCCTGTAAATAAATTTCTAGAGATGTCACCATCATTGATTTTAAGCTTTACTACAGAACTATAGTAATAAACACCACATGGTATTGGCATCAGAGTTAACAGGTGGATCAAAGAAATTGAATTGAAGTTTCAGATGTAAATCTACACACCTATGGACATAAGAATTTCAACAAAGAAACCAAAATTATACAATGGGAAAAAAGCATCTTCGACAAATAGTGCTGGTATAACTGGGTACTGGCATGTAGAAGAATAAAAATATATTCATATCTTTCACCCTGCATAAAACTCAAGTTCAAGTGGACTAAGCTCAGCATAACTTCAGATACACTGAGCCTGGTCAAAGAAAAGGTGGGGAACAGACTTGAACACATTAGCACAGTAGACATCTTCCTGACTAGAACAACAATAGCACAGACACTAAAACTGACAATTGATAAATGTGGCCTAAAGAATGTGAGGATAAGAAACTGAGGAAGAGTTGATTGGGAGGGTCGAAGAAAGGTGGACAGAGGGAATTGAAGGTGAGAAGAGAGGGGAAACTGGTCAGCATGCAAAATAAATATTTTTTCAAATGCTTAGAATATAATTTCCTGGTAAGTTACAGTACTTTCTAATGTGCAGAATCCACATTTTATAGACACACACACACAAAAAAAAGACAATAAAAATTGAGCTGGAGAAAAAAATAGTGCACCCCAAATACCTCTGGGATTATGTTGCTGAAATTGAAGCAATATCAAGCTGAAACCATTTAGTAAGATGATGGGCTGAGATGGATGGGAAGGTATAAAATATTAGAAACAACATGAAATTAGTATTGTAAAGTATATTTCTATTTTATTATAATTGGTTATTTAGTGACCCATAGTCCATAAAACCACAATTTTACAACACAATAGATTTTCATGAATTTCCATTGTTTATATTCTATCCTAAGTGATAAGTGTTCTTGTAAAAATCTCTTATTTTTTGTAAAATGTATAAAATACTTAAAATTTGTTGTGCTGACTGTAAAGGGAACTTCTCATTTTTTATGCTGTTTCAGTAAACGCTGTCCAAATAAAATCCTACCCCCTAATTTCCCAACTTTATCAGAAAAAAAAATTAGGAGAGATACCATCCAGGCAAAACCTCAAATGAATTGCTAATGTTCAGTAGTTGTTAATACGAAGAGATGTTCATCTATTGGAAAAATGGCTAGAAAAAAAATCCATTAAGATAAAGTATCTAATTTGAAAACAGAAGAAGATAGCAGGAAATCACATTATTGGTGTATGCGAGTTAAAGTATACAAACCATTAAAGACAATTACTATCTCCGTTCCCCACTGCTTGGAAAGTGCCTGTAAACATTGGCAAACAAGAAAAAAGTGTTTTCTGGAAAACATTTTCAAGTTTTAAGTCAGAAATATTTAAATCAGAAGCATTTGATATCAGTTTGCTTTTACAAGGTGTATGAAATTTATGATCTCATATATTTTTATTTTATTTTATTTTATTTTTTTAAATATTTATTTACTTATTATGTATACAATATTCTGTCTGTGTGTATGTCTGCAGGCCAGAAGAGGGCACCAGACCCCATTCCAGATGGTTGTGAGCCACCATGTGGTTGCCGGGAATTGAACTCAGGACCTTTGGAAGAGCAGGCAATGCTCTTAACCACTGAGCCATCTCTCCAGCCCCTCTCATATATTTTTAAATGTCAATAATGGGAAAATACTTTAAGTACTGTGTTACCTAATCGTTTATTTATTATAGTCCAAACAAAGTTTTTCGGTCTTTTAAATTGGTGGTGAGTTTGACTTTCTATTTTCTATTTCAAATGCACAATTCTAGTTATTTTTCTACCAGCTTTACCAGAATTAATGTTTATAAACCACGTTATAGATTGTATTTTTATAAACTAATCTGAAATGAATTTATAATGATGATAATTATGTTTTGCAACTAAGTGAGTTTATTGTATGATTATTTCATCTATTTTCTTCCTTAATATATCAATGAGAAGAGGCAAGATATTCTAATGAGAATAATTTTACCTAATCAACAATTGAATCAATATACTGATGAAAGAGAAAATGTTCAATTTTTCAAAATTTAATACATTGTTAATAATCTTTGTTATCATAGAAGCCTTTAAAGCAATATATTATTAAGGAATTGGACTAAATAGTGATATCTTCAGAAGTGTCGATGGAAATATCATATTTATCTTTTATGCATGTGTATAACTGTGTATGAATACCTCTGTGTGTGAGATTTTTATGCGTACCTGTATGAAGGCTATGGAGATTTGCCTATGAAGGTCAGAGGTCAACCTCAGGTGTCATCTTTAGGAAGACTGACAGCCTTCTGAATTGAAGTTTCAAATGTGAATCTACATCTATGGACATAAGAATTTCAATAAAGAAACCAAAATTATACAATGTGAAAAAAAGAATCTTCAACAAATAGTGCTTGTATAACTGGTCCTGGCATATAGAAGAATATAGACAACACTTTTAAGAAAATTGGGAGTGAGGGGTGGAGAAGGGTGGGCAGAAGAGGAGGGTAAGAGGAGAAGGGAAGTGTAGAAGAGACCATGAGGAAACAGGATGCCCAAGATGGAGGAATGCTAGAGAAGGAGAGAAAAGAAAGAGATATTTGGATTAAGGGAGCCATTGTTGGGACCAGAAAGTAACCTGGCAATAGAGAAATTCTTAGGAATTCACAAGGATGACCCCAGCTAAGATCCTAAGCAATAGTGGAGTGGGTACCTGAACTTGCCTCCCCTTCAATCAGATTGATGACTACCTTCATTGTCATCATAGAAACTTCATCTAGTTTCTGATGGAAACAGATGCAGAGACCTATAGTTAGCAGTGGGCCAAGATCCCAGGATCCAGTCGAAGGAAGAGAGGAGTAATAATATGAGCAAAGGGATCAATACCGTGATGGGGATACCCACAGAAACAGCTTACCTGAGCTAGTGGGAGCTCACTGACTTTGGACTCACAGTGGGGGAATCTGAAAAAGCTCAAACTAGGCCCTCTGAATGTGGGTGATAGTTGTGTGGGTGGGGAAGTCTGTGGGACCCTTGGTAGTGGGACCAGGATTTATCCATAATTCTTGAATTGACTTTTTGGAGCCCAAGTTCTTTGAATGGATACTATGCTCAGGCTAGATATAGGGAGGAGGGCCTTGGTTCTGCCTAACAATGATGTGTCAGAATTTGTTGACTTCCCATGGGAAGTCTTACACTTTCTGAGAAATGGGCTGGTTTGGGGTGGGTAGAAGTTGGGGAGAGTGGGAGGAGGGGAGGGAAAGGGAACTGATATTGCTATGTAAAATTGGTAAAGATTGTTTTACAAAAATAAAAATAAAGTAAAAAAGAAAAAATGAGTCAAGTAGTATTCATTTCTTTTCTGTTTTATGGAAAAGTTTGAGTCCTGAGTATATACTTCAATGAATTACAATCAACATACACCAACAGATACTTACACATTTGTTTAGTGCAGAAATAGTCACAATACACAAATTATTGAATTGAATTAGGTGACCATTAGCAAATAAAGAATATGTGGTATATATAACAATGAAGGTCAATTTTCTTTGAAAATGATATTGTTGCGTTTATATGAAAATTAATGCAATCACATTTAAGCATGAAGGGAGACTTGAGGCTTTAGCGTCTCCCCTCCTGAGTGGCTATTGACAATTGATGGCTGCTACAGAATGATGGTACATCTGCTTCTTTAAGTGTACTGTTCCTGGCAGGACAAAACTATGCAGTGGACAGCAGCACACTTCTGAAGACAAGGGCAGCACAAATTATACTTAATAGATTACTATCAAATAACTCATGAAATTATTTTATTATGAAATCTATTTAAATGGGCATCAAGGAGACTTCTCCATCATATTCTGTGAAGAGTTACAAAAAGGTAAGCTACTGCCGGGCGGTGGTGGCGCACGCCTTTAATCCCAGCACTCGGGAGGCAGAGGCAGGTGGATCTCTGTGAGTTCGAGGCCAGCCTGGTCTACAAAGGGAGTTCCAGGACAGGCTCCAAAGCTACAGAGAAACCCTGTCTCGAAAAACCAAAAAAAGAAAAAAAAAAAGTAAGCTACTGACTTTGACATTTTAATAACCAAGGGCAAAACAGCTAGTAAAAGGAACTTAGAATTTTAGGACTAATAAAATTTTGACAAATATGTTATTTTCAATCAGTATCTTTGTCAAAATTTTAATATACCCTAGTAATTAAAATATAATTAAATGCAATGGTATCTATATATTCTTGGGTGGAGATCTCTTGCTCTTGATTCTCCCCAGGGTTTACTGTCTTTAATTCAGTAAATAAAGAAATGTGTTGATCAAATAGCTCTACCATTTTATATCCTTGATCTTATAATGAGATAATTTTTATGTAAACTATTTGAAGTATTATATAAGATAATTTATGATAAAAATGTAAACTAAGATCCCTAAACAAGGCCAAACAAACCTACCAAAGTACACAAATAGAGTAGCAAAGAAGTCTTTAGTTTGGTGTAGCAAGTTAAAATATATGCATATGAACAGAACTGAGCATTCTGCCAGGGTAAATAAAAAAAAATCCATGATTTCTAAAGTAGCTATAAGTGTGTAAAATGACAAAAATCATCAAAAAGTATCTATTCACTTAATATTTACTTTAGAAAGTATTGAAAATCATAATAAAGTTCCCTTGTGAGGATAGTAGAACTGCATCTATTATTATTATTATTCATATCAGAGCTCTGTCACTAATATACACATTGCTATTATAAGTGTGTGTATATTTTTTGGATTAATTAAAAAGATTAGATTTTATTTTATTATATACATCTATTTATTTTACATGATGGCATCATTCTCCCGACATCCTCCCTCAGAGCACCTTTTCTCTAATGCCCCCCAACTCCCTCCTCTTCCATCTCCTTCTAGGGAGGGTAGCTCTCCTATGAATACAAATAAAACATGGCATATCAAGTTGCAGTAAGACTAAGCACCTACCCATGTAATAAGGTTGAGCAAAGCAAACCAGTAGGAGAATATTTATATTTTATATACACTTACTTGTACACCCTTAAAATGGGGGGGCAGAGTAGTATAGCTTCATTTGTTCTGCATGTTATAAAATTAATGAGCACAGTATACTAAGATAATTTATTTTTAACTTAGGTAATGCCTAAATCACAGTCACCTCACTTGAAATTTGACTAGACAGATAGAACAATTAGATTCTAGCTCAAATCACAGACTTCCAACATTAACAGATAATCTGCAATGTATACATACAACCATGTCTCTAGGTAACTAAACAAATATTTAGCCAAGTGAAAGATTTAAAAACAAGTTTGTATTTCTCTGGAGATAGTATGATTGAAATACTCAGAGATGAACTATTTTATCTCAAAAACCATTCGTGTCCAAAACAGACACTTTGATCAATGGAATCAAAATTAAGACCCAGATACAAATCCATACACCTATGGACACCTGTTTTTGCTTTTGCTTTTTAACAAATAAGCCAGAAATACACAGTAGTAAAAAGATAGCATCTGCAACAAATGATTGTTGTCAACCTGGATGCCTGCATCTAGAAGAACCCAAACAGATTCATACTTATTGCCCTGAAGAAAATTCAACTCCAATTGGTAAGAAGATCTCAACATAAAACTAGATACACTGAATTTGAAAGAAGAAAGAATATTCTTGAACTCATTGGCAGAGGGAAAAAAACTAAAAAGAACACTGTTAGCAGAGGCAATAACACAAACAGCTAATGAATGGGACCTCATGAAATTGAAAAGATTCTGTATGGCAAAGGGCACCATCATTCAGACAAAGAGGCATCCTAAAGGATGTGAAAAGACTTTACCAAATACATATTTCTTAGAAGGCAAGTATCAAAAAACTTAAATGTACAAAATTCTAGTACATATCTAAACAGAATTCTCAAGAGGAAAGTAAAATAGATGAGAAACACTTAAAGAAATGTTCAACAGCCTCAGAAATCAGAGAAATGCAAATCAAAACTACATTGCAATTTTATATTTTTCCTGCCAGAATGTCTAAGATCAATAAAATAAATTACTGCTAATTTTGGTGATAATGTAGAGCAAGAAGAACATTTATCTGTTGCTGGGATGGAGCGAAAACTTGTACAACCACTGTGGAAATCAGTGTAGCAGTTCCTTAGGAAGGCAGAATGTAATTTACCTAAAGAACCAGCTATGCTACTCTTGGGCATATACTGAAGCCTCCAATGCCATCAGGATGAATAAAGAGGAGATGGAGAGGCAGGAAGGAAGAAGAAGCAGAAATTTTGCTTTTTTTTTGCGCTTGTTTGTTTGTTTCTGTTATTTTTTTGGTTGGCTTTTTTTTGTTCTTGCTTTTGTTTGCCTACTTACTTTGTTTTGTTTCTTTCATGGGGCAGAATGTCACAGGGATGGGGGGAAATATGGGGAAACCAAGAAGTGAATAAAATTGGGGTACATGATGTAAACCCAAGGATTCAGTAAATAATTTTTTTTTAAATGGAATCATGAGTCAGGCAATGATGGCACACACCTTTAATCCTAGCACTTGGGAGGCAGGTGAACCTCTGAGTTTGAGGCCAGCCTCGTTTATAAGGGCTAGTTCCAGGACAGGTTCCAAAACTACAGAGAAACCCTGTCTCAAACCCCCTCCCCCCAAAAAAATGGAATCATAGAATTTTCAGCTAACTGGGTGGAAGTAGAGCAAAAAATAACTAATCTGAGTAAAGTAATTCAAACTCAGAAAATCAAATACAGCATATATTTTTTCATATGTGGATAATAACTGTTAAAGATAACCAAGTTATGATCCATGTACCAACAGAGGGTAGAGATAGAGTAAGAGACTAGAAGGAGACAGATGATTATCTCTAGTAAAGGGAAATAAAATAGTCGTGGTGAATGGGGAGGAGGCCGGAACAGGAGGATTAAGTCTTTAGGGGAATGAAAGGGAGGGAATATGGGTGGAAAAGTTACAAATTACGGCCATTTGCAGAAAGTAGGAAATCCTAACATAATGGAAGCTTTGTAAATTTTGTGCATATACCTTTAATACCATTGTTTAGAATGCAGAAGCAGGTGGATCTCAGTGAGTTTGAGACCAGCTTGATCTACAAAGTGAGTTCCAGGACTTCCAGAACAGTTGCACAGAGAAACCCTCTAAAAAAAAAAAAAAAAAAAAACCTAAGAAAAAAAAGTAAATATGTATGCGAATATCTAAATGAAATCACCAAATAACAGGTGATATGGAGTCCCAATTTGCCATACCTTTAACTAAATGAATCTCCTAATAACAGTATTAGGTTATATGTATCTGAGTTGTTGGCCAAAGGGCATGAAGTGGGAACCCCAAACAACTCAGTCTGTTGCCAAGATTATAAGTTGCTCTCATATACTCATGGCTAGGCCCCATTGTTGAAGAAAACACCTACATTACTCATTGAACATGAATAAGTAGAGTTTGTGCATGTGTGAAGTCTTCACCCTATGCTCTAGCAATTTTGGTACATGAAGATATTCTGAATGCTACCAAAGAAGAAATGTGAACATCAAGCATCCCCACAACATTTGACATAAAATGATACCCTGCCTGCAAGAAAATGCCAGTGCAATAATGGCACAAACCTTATAATCAACAAATCCCCAAACTGATTTAAGTCCCACTCAGTGAGATGGAACCCATGCTTGACACAGTTTGTGTGCCCATATCCCTGAGACTGTATAACTGCGATACCGAGATTAAAACCAATACTACTTTCTGAGAAATTAACTGAACATAGCCATAAAACGACATTCTAATATACTTTTAGTTTAGTGTCTTTTTTTAGTCATCATCAGAGAGGCTTCCTTCTGTAGCAGATATAAAGAAATACATGGACAACAAAAATATTCTGTAGAGAATGATTGAAATTGGAACACTAACCCCCCCCAAAAAAAGGCTGTCTCCATCAAATCCGCCTCCTCATAGCTCAGAAAACTCTGAGGAAGAAGAACTGAAAAAAAAATGTAATAGCCAGAGGAGTGAAAAGGACACCAAGAAAACTATGCCCTGTAAATCTAAATCAGCAGGATCACTGAATGTATGAACTTACAAAGACTGTAACAGTATGCATAGGTTCCTCACACGTCTGCATCAGATGGGGTACTAGTGTGTAAATGAGAAATGGAAACATGATCCCATCCCAAGGAGCTATCTCCAACTGATTATTACCCTGAAGTGAAAACTATGTGTGTTATTTTGAATAGGTTAGACTCAAACAATTGTTTGAATGCTTGTCCCATAGAAGTAGCACAATAGAATAGGTGTGGTCTTGTTGGCACAAGTGTGCCACTGTGGGGGCAGATATTAAGATCTCACATATGCTCAAGCTAAGCCCAGAACACAGTTCCTCTTTATGCCGCCTATAAATCAAGATGTAGAATTCCCAGTGCCTTCTCCATGTCTGCCTGCAAGCTTCCATGCACCACTATGGTGATAATGGACTAAAGCTCTGGAACTGTAAACCAGCCACTATTAAATGTATGTCTTTTTGTAAGTTGTCATGGTCACAGTGTCTCTTCACAGCAATAAAAATCCTAACTAAAACACTATGTTTTCCCTGAGGGAATCTTATAGGGGATATAAACTACTGTTAAGGATAAGTTGCATGGCCAGCAACAGGTAGCCAACAAAATATGAACTCAAAGGGTATCTGTGAAGTTTCTTTGTTTCATAGTGCTATGTAAGTGTTATTCATTTTTAAATTACATAATTTTAAATCTCTCTCTCTCACACACACACTCACACACACCCTTTTAGTCTAGTTTTTTCCCCAATTTCTGGCTATTATGAATAGAGCAGTATTGAACATGGTTAAGCAAGTGTCTCTGTCATACAATGAAGCATCTTTTGGGCATATGTCCAAGAATACTATAGATAAATCTTGAGATAGAATGATTCTTATCTTCTGAGGATTTTTTTTTACCACATCTTAACCCACAGACCCTTAAGGTATTTAATAGGACTTCAAGGGATGCCACCCATGGGCTGGTGGTCCTGGGCAATCAATCTGTTCAAGCCGTGTTTGAAAACCCGGTAAGATGCTTTGCTTCATGACCTCTGCATTAGCCCCTACATCCTGGTACCTGCCCTGCTTGAGTTCTTATCCTTACTTCATTTGATGATCAACTGTGATGTGGAAGGATAAGCCCTTTCCTCCACGTGTTGCCTTATGTCATAGTGCTTCGTCATAGCATCAGTCACCCTGACTTACTCAAATCTACTTAGCATGGACACGTACACATGGGCATTTTCTACTTGCATCAAGTTCTCTCCTGAAGAAAATGTGAATACAGTAACAGTGTGTTGAGGTGGCCACTCCTGTAAATAGTTGCTTGTTTGCGTTTTTTCTAAGAGCATGCTAATTGCTGATATATACTTCATATAAAGTCCATGCATATGTACACTAGTAAATCAATAACCATTTAGCAATATGTAGCACACCAGTTCTTGGCTGTGTGCTATGACTACAATAAAGACTTGTAACTAGAGTACCCTTGAAAGTGACTTAGAAAATGTATACTTCTGTGAGTTCCACTGCAGAGATGTGGAAACACCTAAGACATGGAAATATGACATTTCCAAAGAGCCTTTTACAGTGGAAGGCACTACTATTGCAGCTCTCATTCTGCTGGCAGAACTCCAGAGTAAGCAGGGACAAAGAGGGCCTTCATGCATGGTTGCGATGATCCAGAACATCAGGGAAAAGGAGCAGTTCCAAGAGTTCCAGAATATATGCAAAACTTGGAAAATGGCAGTCTAGGTTTGCCCTTTATATTTGGAGGGCCTGCACTAAAAAGAAAGTAATAAAAGCAAATCTCATGAATTCACTTTTGTATCAGTCTTAACCAGCTACATTTCCCTTTTTTTTTTTTTTTTGCTGTGATACTTCTCAGTAAGATGCTAGTCAAGAAAATAAAGGTGCTGCCCATGCTCTTAAATATGTATTAGTGTGTGTATTCTGAAAACTTAAACTTAATAACAGGCTGCAGATTCTGATACTCGCACTGTGCAGAAGAGCCACTGCTAATGAATGAAGCCTATTTGCCAAGTTAGAGTTCAAGGATTCCAATTATATTACACATACGCTGCTTGCTGATGCCAAGAATTCAATTTCCAGTAAGAATAGAGGAGTATGTTGGAGTTGCGGGCTAGAAGTTTTAGTTTCTCAAGTTCCGGTGCATGCACAGTCGCTCATTTCAGAGTTTTGATTGCAGTTATTTCCAGGAAGCAAGAGTTAGTTTTTGCCATGACATGATTAATATGATAGAATATTTCAAACAAAACTCAGGGAAGACCAATTTCACACAGTTATGAAACTGTTTACAAAACAAAGTTAAATTTGATGAAAATTAGAATGACACATGAATCCAGTCTTAATGACACACTGCACAGTGATGTGCTGGTCATTGCAAGGCAGTCTCTCCCACTGACATCTAAAGGCAGCTATGTAGTAAAGAATATTGCATATTTAACAACTGAAAGTAGATCAATATTTTGAACACTTTTTTAAAATATAATTATTTATTAAAGATTTCTGCCTCCTCCCCGCCACCGCCTCCCATATCCTTCCCCCTCCCCCAAACAAGCCCCTCTCCCTCATCCGCCCGAAGAGCAGTCCTTTTTCCCTGACCTGTGGGAAGTCCAAGGACCTCCCACCTCCTTCCAGGTCTAGTAATGTGAGCATCCAAACTGCCTATGCTCCTACAAAGCCAGTACGTGCAGTAGGACATAAATAAAGGACACTGAGCCTATAATTCGTGATCATAGAGAAGCTAAATAAGAAGGTAAACCCAATGAAAGACATATAGTCATCCTCCTGGAGATTAACTTTCATCGGGCGATGAAAGCAGAGACAGAGACCCAAATTGGAACACCGGACTGAAATCCCAAGGTCCAAATCAGGAGCAGAAGGAGAGAGAGCACGAGCAAGGAACTCAGGACCGCGAGGGGTGCACCCACATACTGAGACACTGGGGATGATCTATCGGGAACTCAACAAGGCCAGCTGGACTGGGTCTGAAAAAGCCTGGGATAAAACCGGACTCGCTGAACATAGCGGACAATGAGGACTGCTGAGAAGTCAAGATCAATGACACTGGGTTTTGAACACTTTTTTGGGGAGGAATTAAGACAGATTTTCTGTGTAGCCATGGCAGCCTTGGAACTCTATTTTTAGACTGGATTGGCCTCCAACTCACAAATCCACATGACTCTGCTTCCAGACTGCTTGGACTAAAGGTGTGTGCCACCACATCTGGTATTAACCACACTTTTGAGCACTTCCTTGATTGGAAATCACCTTGGTATTTTCCATGTTTTATTTTATTCATTTGCAGATCAAACATTAAGCACAATGTACCGGAGTGTTTACATTTTATAAAATTATTATTGCTTGCACTGGTGAATGTGAAATAGTGATAAGAAATAAGTGTTTAATAAATATTTTATGATAACATTTTGTAGGCTATTATTTAGACTATGTAATTTTCATTTATTTGTTTAGTGTGCAAGAATTTTGCTAGCATATATGTTTGTGGACCATGTGTATGTCTTTTGCTTGCATAGGTAAGAATAGGGCATCAAAACTACTGGAAATGGAAAAACAAACAGATGAAAGATACCATCTTTCATCAGCATGTGGGTGCTGAGAATCAAACCCAAGGCCTTTGAAAAATTAGCCATTGTTGCTAACCACCAAGCAAGCCATTTTCCCAGCTTCAATACTTATAGCTTATTGTGATTCTCTTTAGGGAATATAGAATAATCTAGTGATGAACTGTGTATTTTGTGATAATCTCAAACTGATCATTGAGAATATAGTTACTGCTCAGTATCTTTTACTATTGCCCATTTTACTAACTGGTGACTTTTAACATTGACAGAGATCAAAATGATATTTGGTAAGGGTTCCAAAATATATAGGATAAAAATCTTTCTTGTGGAGCTGTACATGGGGATGCTGCATGATATTTGATCACACGGTGACACCCTAAGACTGTGTTAATAAAGTTAACCTTGAATCCGCCAGCAGCAGCAATGACTAGTTGGCAAGAATTACTCATAAAGAATAAAGAGGACCCAGGGTATAGACAGAGATGCACACAGGGAGGGGTGGGAGGGACTTGGAGTTTGAGGGTGTTTCTTCAGCCCTTTTGGTTTAGGAAGTGTGGCGAGAAGGTCAGCTGGCCACTTATCTGTAGTTTTACTGATCTATCAGGCTTTCTGTTGCCCAATAACTGACACCTGAGTGTTTTTTTTAAAAAAAAATTGGTAATAGAACAACAGAGAAAAAAGCAACATGGGGATGTTAATTTCAGACCATTTCAAACCACTAGGCCATTATGAAACAAATGTTGACCTCTTTAGCATGTTTAGACCCCAGATATACAAAGAACACCTTGAATAAGTAGTTGTTTACAGGAATGTATGTCAGACAGTTGTGTGAAGGCTAATGTTTGAAAGGAGGAAGACTGACTTGCTAGTGATAAATTTTGCATCTAAGTGCTAAACATCCCTCACACGCATTGCATTCCTACCCTAATGTCAAACAGCCCCATTAGATAACTCAGGGGTTTGGAATCTTTCAGGTCATAGCAGGTGGTTTTGTCAGTTGGGGTTGATCACTCCAGGACTGAGCAACCTCAGGGAGAATGACCATTGCATCAGAATGGTGGAAATGTAGCCCAGCTAACTGAGAAGCCAAGCACAATGGCACTGGGTTTTGATTCTACTGCATGGACTGGCTTTGCGGGAGCCTAGTCTGTTTGGATGCTCACCTTCCTAGACCTGGATGGAGGAGGGAGGACCTTGGACTTCCCACAGGGCAGGGCACCCTGACTTTTCTTAGGACTGGAGAGGGAAGGGGAGGGAAATGGGAGGAGAGGAGGAGGTGGAATTTTTTAATAAATTAAAAAAAATGTAGCTCAGTAGGTTCTCTTACATGTGCACTCTTGTAGTTTAGTGCTATTATTGGTGAGACCTTATTATTTATTAATATATGAATTACTAATGACTAAATACTACCAGCCACCATCCATGTTTTAGTATTACTTCTATCTGATCTATTGTATCCAGTGTTTATAATTACAGAGGAACATATATTGCACTTTATGTTTCATGCACATTAGGTATGGTCTCAGAAGTTACACCAACTGTAAAACTTTATAATTCTAAGTGTTTCTACTCCATCATGCCTGTGTCACTAGCTGACTAATCAGATAGTAATAAAAACTATTTGTAAAACTATAAAAAAAGAATATTTATGACATAATAAAAAAGTATGCATTTAATTTGATAATCAGTCTCTATATATTTTTCTGTTGGTACAAAATAACTTTAAAGTATGTGATGAATATGTAGAAAATTAGGTACTAAATTTATTAAGTTGAATAAAATTTAAATAACCTTTAAGCAATGCTTCATAAATTTAAGTTTATTGATGAGCATGTTCATTAGCATTTTGTAATAATATTCTGTGTTCTTTAAATCAATCCTTAGCCTGAGAGTAGTGTCTTCTGTTGCTAGTTAACTTGCTCATTTTGTTAGTCACTTCTCTTGGAGATTCCCTGTAATATAATATGTGGATTAATTCAGTTAGCCACTGCATTACTTTAAATATTAGTATCATCTATTCATAGCATCTAGACAGCAATGGTTCTTTGTGTTCTCTATGATAAACCAAGCTTTTTTGAAAGTATAAATGAAACCATGTGTTGTGAATACAACTTGTTTTATTCTTTTTGGCAGATGTATTATGTTTTACTTTGGAATGGAAAAATGCTTTAAACAGTTATCTGTGTTTAGAATATGGGCTTGTTTTCTGACTTTTCTTTTCTTTGCTTGTTGATGTTGGTGTTGAGTTTTGATACAGGGTCTGAAGTACCTGAAGTTGAACTCAATCCTGATGTGTAGTCAAGGACCATGACTTTCACATCCTTCTGCCTCTGCTTCTCCAATAATAGGGTTTATAGGTGTGTGTTTCTTATTTTTAACTATGTAAAAGTCCTGCAACAGAGAATCAATTACCACAATGCTGAAATATTTTATAAATTAATTTTAAAGGAAAATAATTAAAGTAAATATATGTTGTAGAAATTACTGTATATTAGAGAACTTTGAAATTTTGCTGAACATTTAAAATCATGGGTTATTGATTTTATCTACCTACCCCTCCCAAAATGAAAGGTGCTATAAATCTTTTGATTAAATATTACATCATTAGCATTTTTATTGAGATAATCTATACCAAATTATTCTACTGTAGAGAAAACTAAAGAATATAAAATGGAGTTAAGATTCAAATAGCAATTTAGCAATATCAATGATAGGAAAATATAATTCACTAATGTGTAGTAAAGTTAATATGATGTATGCTTCTTTCCCATGGCTTGTTAACACAAAAAAATAGAAGGAAAACATAATTTTGTCCATAGAGATTTTATAAAATTAAGCCCTCTCAATTGTTTTATATAAATACAATGTTTTTAAAGTTCCACAAATATACATGCAGAAATGTTACAGCTATAGGATATATGCTGATAAAGGGAGTGGTATCTATAAAAAATATTGGTTAGAAAACATAGTTAAAATATTTTGTTGTTCTTTTAGAACAAGAGAAGAATAATGGAATTGCATATCTCCTGGGGTTTAGTGGAAGCATTGCTGCCAGTCCAAGTGGACCCGGAAATTTGGGCAGAAGTGCCACTCTCTGCTGCTTGTCAATAAGCTTTTGGGCAATTTGTGCATTGCGATCAAAGTTTCTTATAACACTATATTCAAGTAAAAAAAGAGAACACTAGAAATGTTTACGTTTCAGCAATTCTTTAACATAAATATCTGAAAAGATAATTTCTTTTTTAATTAAAATTATTTATTTACCTATATTACATCCAGCCACAGTTTCCCCTCTCTCCTTCCCCACATCCGCATTCTGTTCCCACTCCCCTACCCACTTTTCTTCTGTTTCTCATTAGAACTGGGCAGGATTTCTTTGTTCTGTTGCCCTGGTTATATTACAGCTAAGTCCAAGAGAGGGATCTAAGAATAAACTGCTTGTCCGACACCTGATGAGCCTCAACTTTCATACTTGTGTCATACCAGGCACATGGGTGGCCAGTGGAAACTAAAACTGGCATATGGTTTATCTGAGTCTTTCCATATGAGAGGGTGTGGGATCCAGGGTTTGACATGGAGAGTTGGCATGCAGAAACATCTGTGCACAGAGCACACATGCTTTTATTCTTTCTGATTTCTGTTTTACTTGTGTGTTATATGGGTGGTTGCTTTGTATATTTGTCATTTAATCTTTAGAATTGCCATTATCTCCTTATTCCCCTTCAAATATTAGTTTTCCTGCTTTACCTTATATTGTCTTGTTTTATTTTCTTTTCCCTCATAATAATCTAAACTCAGAGAAAAATCATTTAGCCTCCAAGTGCCTTCCTCCAAGCTCAAGGCAATCTTTCGCATTGATTATGAAAGAACTGAAGATATGCATGCTTATATGCACCTGAGTGAAAAATGTCAGGTTGCAAAACTGGTGAAAAACTTAACATAGACGAAACATGCTCCAGGAGCCAGGAACCTGGGCATTGCTTCTTACTATATTAGTTATTTTGCAAAGTAATATTTGGACAGTCTTTACTTTGCTCTGAAATTCAATTTACACTTTCACAAAATCAAGAAAAAATGCAGTTCTACTTCCTACTTTCTTGGGGGTATGTGCACTCATTCAGTTCTTTATTTATATATTCTTTATTCAGTTATTGTTTGAGTGCTGCTGTTGCATACCATGCTATTGTAAGAATCAAATAAACTCTAAATATATAAAAGATTTAAAACTGAAAATCTAGCACATACTGTACTGTTTACAGGTTGTGGATCCTCACACTTTCACTTAAGAAGAACGAGAATGGAGAATCAGATCTGTAATAACACAGTGGGATACTGTTCTGAGCTCTATTTTTAACTTTTTTATTTTTTAAAAAATCTTA
>NC_022016.1:16020641-16030009 GCF_000317375.1 Microtus ochrogaster
AAAAAAAGAAAATAATCTTATTTTACATACCAAACTCAGTTCCCTCTCCCTTTTGTCCTCCTGCTTTCTCATCTTCTCTCTACCCAATCCCATCCACTCAGAGAGTGTGAGGCCTCCCATGGGGAGTCAACAAAAGCTGTCACATAACTTGAGGCAGGACATAACTTGAGGCAGGACCAAGACCCTCATTCCTCTATCTAGGCTGAGCAAGGTATTCCTCCAAAGGGACTGGGCTCCAAAGAGCCAGTTTTTGCTCTAGGGTTAAATACTGGTCCCACTCCCAGTGATCCCACAAACTGCCCAAGTCACACAATTGTTGCCCACATTCTGAGGGCATAGTTCATTTCTACGCAGGTTCCCCAGCTGCAAGTCTCAGTAGCTCAGGTCAGATGTTTCTGGGGGTTTTTCCATCATGGTCTTGGCCAATTTGTATTGAGGGATCAGGAATATCAAGTTGGGTGAAGGACAGAGAGGGAGAGCCAGGACAGAGATATCTTGAAAGAGGGAGTCCTTATGGGATTTGCAAGAAACCAGGCCAGAGGGAAATTCCCAGGAATCCAAAGATGACACCAGCTAAGAATCTAAACAATCGTGGGCTGAGTACCTAAAACGCCCTTTCCCGGTAAGCAGATTGATGACTACCTTAATTGTCATCATAGCACATTCATCCAGTAACGGATGGAAGCAGATGCAGAGATTCACAGCTCAGCACTGTGCCAAACTGTTGAAGTTCAGTCACAGAAAGGAAGGAGCAACATTCACCGTGATACTTACAGCATGCAGTGGGTTTTAGGTTAGCTTTCTGTGGATGAGTCAAGTTATCAGAAGTGGGTGCTGGGGAAGAACCTTAGCATTTGATCCATTTCTTTCCTTTCTTTTTTTGTGCCTTTCCACCTTGAACATCCTCAGACGCATCTACTTCTGGCAAATTCTCATCCAAATATCTTACAATGAGCAATAAAAAGATCCTCTCTCATCTCACTGTCAGTGTATACTTTGACAGTTGGTCCTGCTTAAAGGAAATAAAAACAACCAGGGTCTAATTAGATGGAATACAGCCAGTAGGCAGATTCTACTTTGTTCTGTCATTTGATAAAAGAAACCTCAAAGAGCTATCATGAAAATCTGTTATAATTGATCTTCATTACATACTCTGGTGCCAACATTGGTGTCAAAAGGCAAAGTCAATCATTTCCATATGTTTGGGCTATTTCTTCTCCTCTTGTGTAAGAGTACTTTGAAGAAAACTTTTATCTCTTTAAGATTGATTTTTTTCATAAATAAAAACATAATACAATATTAAAATAATATTATTGTTTTGTAAAGACAGAAATATTGGTTACTACTAATCTGAATTGGAATATATGTCTACTAGTTTTATCTAAATAAAAAATGATTTTTATATAGAAATGCTAATAATGTATTTTATAAATTCTTGAAATTAGAAGTTTATAATGTGCTAGCTAAAACTTTAAAATGGTTTTAAGGCAACTAGTCATATATAGAAATAGAATCATGACAACACACAGTTTCTAAATTTTTAATACTAGTTAGTACATGTTACCTATCCCTACAACATATATTTTATGTATCAAATAATAACAAACATTATCAATCATAAAAGACAAAAAAATGATACTAAAGTAGACAATTGAATCACCAATTAAATTGACTAAATATATAAAAAGCTGTTATTTCACTAACCTTAGAGGACATTTGTCACATTTGTGATTAAGCTAAGAGTAAATATGAAATATTTGGGATAAATTTTATGAAAATCCAATGTCATATTCATTGTTTTGAGTCAAGAATTAATGGACTTATGTGTAATAAAAAAATGCACTTCTTTTTTAAGGTGAGTTTACTTTCCTGATTGGCACAGGGCAAAAGTACCTCATTTGCTAATACTGTATGTCCTTTCTTTGCCCCTGACTCCATAGGTTGCTAAGTTAGTTATCTCCCTAGATTCAAGTGTTCTTGATTCCAAATATAGACTAAACCTTTGAGAGGTACCAAAAAAAGAGGCAGAGCCTTATATGTAAGAGGTATCTAGAAAGGAAATTTGCCATTACCTGAAAGAATCTACACTTAATCATGTTGAGAAGAAAAAGTGTCACGTAGCAGGACAATCTTAACAGCTTGTTGGAATATGAATACCTGTTTGTAAGTTGCATTTGTTTGGGGAAAATGCATTGGAAATGATAAAAATTGATAGAGGCTCATTGTATCCCCCAAGATGAGAATCTTTATCAAAAATAATGTTGGATCAGGTGGTATAGGAGGTCCTTTTGTTTATGTGTTGCTTTCATTGGATAATGAATAAAGAAACCGCCTTAGCCCAGTTAATAGGACAGAACTTAGGTAGGCAGAGTAGACAGAACTGAATGCTAGGAAGAAGGGCAGAGTGGCAGACACCATAAATCTCCTGCCTGAGACGGACGCTGATTAGAATCTTGCCGGTAAGCCAGTCATGTGGCAATACACAGATTAATAGAAATGTGTTAAATTAAGATATAAGTATTAGCCAATAAGAAGTTAGAGCTAATGGCCAAGCAGTAATACAGTTTCTGTGTGATTATTTTGGGTGTAAGCTAGCCGGTGGCTCGGACAGAACAAAGGGGCTTCTCTTTATGCAACAATCATGAAAGGAAACTTCCAAATGATTCTAAACAGAAACAATCTTGATTATTCCTCATCAGATATGAAGGGGGACTTCCAAATCAGAGAAAACCATTATTCTTAATTAATAGAGGAAACAACCAGATTTTGGTTCTAGGTGATTAAAAACTGTGTTGAAGCCGGGCGATGGTGGCACACGCCTTTAATCCCAGCACTCGGGAGGCAGAGACAGGCGGATCACTGTGAGTTCGAGACCAGCCTGGTCTACAGAGCTAGTTCCAGGACAGGCTCCAAAGCCACAGAGAAACCCTGTCTCGAAAAACCAAAAAAAAAAAAAAAAAAACTGTGTTGAAGGAAAAAGTATACAAGTAAAAGGAGACTGGGGGCGGGTTGATCAATAGTTTTTATTCATCACATAAAGCTTGAACTGATGCTACTATAAGCCACTGGCTGTGTCTAGACAAATTGGAAATGCATTCATTGAGTTAAGGTAAATACTAATGGCTGAGGTATCTATTTGATAGTAGTTTTATAATGACAGGTAGAATCTTAACTGAGGGGAAGTGACTTGATACAGGTATAAAGGACAAATAACATCAACTTGACATTAAAATGCATGCATATGCAGTTAATTTTCATAGTGAGAAAAATGTGCAATTATGACTCATTTATATATGAGAGGTCAGAATGAATGCCTTTGATGATGTTTGTGATAAGTTTTATCACTTCAGCATTTCAGATTTAATCCAGGTATGATCTTTTTAAAATAAGGGCAATTGCAGATTCCATGATTGGGAAGTTTGCTATAAGGCTTGCATACACATTAAGTATGAGATAAACAAAAATGACAGGCAGAAAATATTTATCTTATTTTTTTGAACTCAGGTGCCTAACATTATAAATACCCTGAGTTCATAAAATTCACAAATACACTTACCTCTTCGAAAATCACTATGAATATATGAAACTATAAATACAGACATGAACAAAGTAATTAAATTATCAAGCAACAGTAGTTTGCCTTTGCTGTCATTGTCTTCAGTTTATCAAACAGAAAACACTGAGAATTCTAAATCAGCTGTTTTGAAAATCCAAACAATATGCTTCTACTTTACTTTTACATGTAGATTATTGTTTAAAATTCACCATTATAATGTTCATTTAATGTTAAGTTTTTTCTTTAAAAATTTTCTTAATGAAGATGAGATAGTTTTTGTGAGCAAATAATAAAAATTCTTACTACACTAGCCCTTTAGAGTTCAGCATAGCAAAGCAACAGGACACACAGACCATAGAAAAGAATCAGACTTCCTCCTGCAGCCTCTACCAATTTTGCATTCAGGCTGCTTGATCCCCAGAGAGTGGCCCAGCAGTTAGCTGGTGGCTTATGCCATTTATAGAAGCATATTGACAGAGCAATTCCTTCCCAAGATGATTTCATGCTGGTTCCATTCATAATATTTTCCTTCAGCTTTATGACACTGTTATTAGACATTTTTGGATCTAGATAAGCTACTTTGAAATTTTTAAGAAAGTTAAAAAAAATAGCATAAGACATCAAGTGGGCTTGAGGTTTTGAATGCATGATAATGATGTGTTCTGTAATTCCTTAATACATAATATTCAATCACATTCATTAATTTTTTCATATAACTGATTTCTGAAGAAAGTGCAAAATTGAAAAAAGAAATGAATTCCCAATTAGCATATTTCTCTAAAAATTATTGAGAAAGGCCACTCTAGTAAATTCTCAAAAGAGGAAAGAAAATGCCTGTTTTTATGAGAGAGAGAGAGAGAGAGAGAGAGAGAGAGAGAGAGAGAAAGAGAAAACAGATTTATTGTTCAAGTAGATGGTGATGGAGAAACCTCTGTCAGCCAAAGATTGATTTTTTAAGAGGTTGGACCAGGTTAGGTCATGACCTTTTGGATACACAGAGAAAATAGCTGGCCTGCCCAGGACTCGTTCTCTCTGGTTCCCACATCACACACCTGAGGTTGGACTTCTCATTCCTGTTCCATGAGTTTGCCCATTACAATAAAGGAAATATAAGTGGAATCTTTTTGTGTTATCTTGGGATTCTTTGACCCGCATCCTTAACCCCCAACGTCTGACACCCAACGTGGAGCTTGGGGACTGGTACACCCCTTTTTGGGACTTCGGTGGCTTTCTTTTTGGGACTTCTGTGGCTCCAGTCCATCACCGCCAGGGCCCTTATGGTGCTTTTGGGCATTGACTCCCCACTTGCAGATCCAGCCAGCCACCACTGAGTCCAGGCAGGGATCCCCGTAGAGCACATATTCTGTGATTTGCACTGATGGAAGGCTCTGCGTTTTCTCTTTATCCTGGTCACCAACTCCCCGAATTGCTTTGATCTCCATAACAACTGCTGTTAATTCAAGCATATTTTTTTCAGTATATAATGCGCAAAATCCAATTTATACACTGCAAGTCTTGCATTTTCCAACCATGCAGCTACAACGGCGGCACCTGCTGGCTGCTAACGGTTATTGCACCTACTCCAACTCTACACCTTATGATAGGTGAGATTTATGAGGTCAAAATTACAGATAATTTAACAATCCCAAAAGTCAATAGGTGTATAAATATTGTAAGCAGAAATAACAAATATAATTTGAACTTGTATCAATATACAAAATCTATACCAATGTAAACTGTCAATAAATAATAGCTCACAAGTATTCACTCTCTTACTCACTATTATCAATAGTGTGAGTAATTTCACACTAAATTACCTGTTATCCCATTCAATTCTCCTTTTTTGTCCAAGGAGATCTCTGGGCCTACATAATTTCTGCTACAGCCCTCTAATCTATACAAGTAATAATCAACCCCTCAATGGTGTCTCCAACCCTGAGGAACCTATGCAGTTATTTTGTCAGATTGTTTACATGCGTGTTTCTACATATATTTAAGACATTTTGTATATTGATACAATTTTAGGATTTATTTATAGTATTGCATTATATATTCCTACTACTGATCAAGTTATTTATACACACACACACACACATATATATATATATATTATACATTTATATTTTTGAGGTCATTGTCCTTATTTACTGCACTGTTGTTTATAGATTATTTAATATTCTGATATAAAGTCTTAGTTTCTAAATTATATAGGCATTAAGTATTATATAGGCTTTAAGTATTATAGGTCAATAGTTATTCATATTTGTTATACATATAGTCAAATTAATTAGGTTTTTTAGATACATAGAGATTATATTCTACATAGTTAGGCAATCTTCAAACACTCAAGAATCTGTAGAACATGGCATTTATGTTGACATGAGACATAATTGCTCCTGAAAGCACCGATCTAGTCCCAAGAGAATGTTGAACACCGAAGACACTCCACTTGGAGTTTGTTTTCTTCTTGGCACAATTGGCCTTTGGGCAAGGAAATGCCTATGCCTCATCCACTGACAAAGTATATGGTGTCTGGACCGGATAAGCAGAACAGAAGGAAAAAGACTGCCAAACCTTGCCAAGACAGGATAAGATATTTCTAAAAATTTTCCTGCCTCTTAAAATGGTCTGTCAGTTACTCTAGGCCTTTGCCAAAGTTAATGGCTGCATTAACATTACAAATGAGACTTTGGGTGATTACTCTGATAACCAGTTGTCTCTGTCATATACTGCACATTTTGGAAGCTGCTTGGTTATATTTCCTGCCTACTCAAGTAATATTATCTCCCTTCTCAAGCCTTCGATAGGGTTAAAGATTAGATAGTCATATTTACCTTCTTCTTTTGATTTAACAAAGCCATTTCGAATTCAAGATTAGATTCTTTAGGATAAAATATTTTTAAAAAATTTGTCATTTGTTCCTTGATTAATATTGTTTATTCTGGCTGTACTCCTAATTTTATACTTGATATCTGTTCTTAACATATATACATATAGTTTTGTATTATGTTTGAAACTTTCTTATTTAGACAAAGGGGGAAGCTAATAGGGAACTTCTGTCAGCCAATGATATTTAAGAGTTGGTCCAGGTTAGGATGTGACCTTTTGGGTACCCAGAGAAAACAGTTAGCCTGCCCAGTACTCACTTTCTCTGGCTCCCACATCACATACCTGAGGTTGGACTTCTCATTTCTGTTCTGTGAGTTTGCCCATTATAATGAAGAAAATATAAGTGAAATCTTTTGGTGTTATCTTGGGATTCTTTGACCAGTGTCCTCAACCCCCAACAAGAGGGTGTTTGTTATTTGGAGACATAATACTACTGAGAAAGTAATGACAGGCAAACCTGACCAAGACAGCATAGCAATCAGGCAACGAGACTCCTGTAGAATAGTTTATAACTACAAATTCACATGTTAAGATTTAAGTGGCTGTGAAATATACATAAAATTATTTATAAGAAATCTCAAAGGAATATTTTAATCCATATTTACAATTTTAATTGTTAAAAGTTTTATTTGATTTATCTTTCTCCAGAGAGATGATAGTTATTCAGATCCATGAAATTTCAAAATAATAGCTCTATCAGACACTTACTTGCTTAACATCCTGTGTAAATGACATCAAATATAAAATTCTGAAACATGTTGCTATAAACATATTAAAAAATCTCAGACTTATATTTACAAAGTTTTCAAAAAGAGCAAAATAATTTTCACAAGTGAATTAGAGACTGTCAACCTAGACTTCTTATTCAATGTCTAATCACAGATCTTAAACACAATCATCCTCTTTTATCTCTCTAAATAGAGAAATAAAGAAAACAAAACTGCTGTATTCCTTCATAAAGTAAGAACATTCTAGTCTGTGTTCACACACAATTATCAAACACACAATTTCAGAATGCAACTTCACACACAGTGGGTTGGTTCCCCTGTAGAGGTTAGCTGCTGAGCTTCCCAGTTGGGATATAGAGAGCTAATGGGAAAGTCTAGGCTAAGTTCTTTCTCCTGAAGAAGCAAAAGAGTAACTAAAATAAAGCAAAAATGAGATGGAAGAGAATTCTTGCCAATATTATCAAAATTACCAGCTAATTAGGGCTTTAAGGAACCATTTGCTAATAGATTTAAATTAGTTTCTACATTTTTATGATAATGAGACTCATCGCAGATGACATTATTAAGACATTTCAAGTTACATTTTCTCACGGGTCAAATCTACAATGTCTCATTTCAGTAAAATTCAGTTATATAAAGTCAAATGCCAGTTTCGTATGTACTTAAAGTCAGGTACAAGCAGGAAATTTAGGGAACATTAGATTTAATTCTCTTTCAAGCATATCACCATCCCACATTCAAAACTCCAAGGCTACTTCATGTCTCAAGTTAGTTTTAAATTTCTTACAAAGTCCAAAATATCTTCTCTGGAACCAGTGGATTCTGAGGATAGTGTCATAAAACATACGGGAACTCAGAGGAAATTATTATAAATGAAAAGTCATGAAACTGTTGATAAACACATTTTAAAGTTTTGAATATCTTTCTGGACTAGGAAAACATAACAATTTGACAAGCAGAGTCAAGTTTTCAATGTTATCAACAATACAGGGATAAGATACACCAGAACAGGACAGAGCTCATAACTCTTTTGACTTTTTGAAAACTATCAGAAATATGTGATTCACTTTCTAAATTTTTGATTTTCCAATACACCAACTTCTGCTCATAGATTTAAGTGACGAGCTCACTAAGAGTTTAAGCACAAGCAAAGACTAACAGGCTGTGTCGATGTCATTTCTTCACAACATTGCCTTAAAGCCAGCTATGTGTAATTTCAAGTGCTTCTATTAAAAATATAAATTTACTTTAGCATATATAGGTGACATGAATATAATGATTTTTTAAATACTGTGCCACAACTTTCAAATATCTTTATTTTCCAAAGACAAACATTTTAAGGTTGTGTTAACTTTGTTTATGTTGCATTTGTTTAAGTCTGTGAAACTGCGTTATTGTACCTGCCTAAAACACCTGATGGTGTAGAATGGCCAATAGCGAGGTAAGAGAGAAAGATAGGTGGGGTTGTAAGGCAGAGAAAAGAAATATGAGGAGAAATCTGGGATAAAAGGATCTAGAAACAAGAAAGGAAGGAGGAAAACCTCAGGGGTAGGCTACCCAGCCACCCAGCTACACAGCCAGACTTGCAGTAAGAAGTAAAGGAAGGTATACAGAAATAGTAAAAGATAAAAGCCCTGAAGCCAAAGATAGATGGGACAATTTAAGTTAAGAAAGCTGGTAAGAAACAAATCGAGTTAAGCCTGGCCATTCAAAACTAAGAATAAGGCTCTGTGTGTGATTTATTTGCAAACTGAGAGGTAGGCTCCCACAAAAAGCAAAAAGAGTAAAAAAAAAAAAAAGAACTATGATTTTCTTTTAAATGCATCTTTGGTCACGTCGTAATGGTGGATATCTGTTCTATTTCTGTGAGTATTCTTCAAATTAAAAAAAATGAGACTTAAAACAATTACCTTTTATTCTGAGAGAATGGATACTTATTAGTCTACCACAGCAGCCAACAGACTAGACTCATTTGTCAGACACAATATTAAGGACAAGTCATGATTGAAGGGCTTCCACAGAAAGTCCGCAGTGGCCCATGTTAAAAGAAGCATTTTCCCTGTGCATTATGAGTTCTTATGTTTTATTCTCAGATCACACTCAGGAGCATTTTACCAGCATGTTACTATGGCAGTAGAAAATAATACGAAGGGCCTACCAAATGATGGCCTAAATTTCCTGGAAATCTTTTTTTT
>NC_022016.1:16030900-16037124 GCF_000317375.1 Microtus ochrogaster
GATGGATAGGTAGATGATAGATAGATAGATAGATAGATAGATAGATAGATAGATAGATAGATGATAGATATAAAATAAAAAAAATAAAAATAAAATCAATCAACCCTTACTCCTTAATAGTCAGTCTGGATAAAGGGAGCTTTGTTTAATGAATGAAGTAGAGAAAAGGGGACATATTAAAACAGGGTATTTGATTGTTTCCTTCTTTGGGTTTTGCAGTACCTGCCTTGCACCAAACTTTGTTCACTCAGCACTATAGACTGGAGTTTAAGACCCGAGCACTTCCGAGAGCGATTTGTTAGGCTTAAAACAGCTACTGCAGCTTCTCCGTCCCTGTTCTTTCTTCTTTTAAAATCTTTTATGATTTAAAAACATACGACAATTTCTCAAGAAATCCTTCATTGCAGAGAAATAGAAATACGTGTGGCAAGGGCAGCTGTATGTGTTGGCAAGCTGCAGCCTATGCCGGAGGATGATTCAAAGGATGGTGAGGGGACAGAGCTTACCTAAGAGGCAGAGCATTATTAATCTGTCTCTGAAAGCGTAATTGCTTTCTGAACCTGTCACTTCAAGCTTGAAAACTGTGCTTAACAGCTTTCTCCTTGACGAAGCTCAGTGACTATTTCACGCTGCAGTTTACAGCCCGCTATAGCTTCGGGTGGTGATGTAAAACAAAGGTAATTAATGAGTATATGTGAAATACATCGCATGTTGGGCGGCTCTGTCTACTGGTAAAATGCATGACAATTTAAGGATGCAGGTGTTTTCTTTAGCCCTGTTCCACAAGAATTATCAAACTGACTTAGAAAGTCTCCAGATTCCATCATTTTCAAGGGAAAAAGTTGAAGATTGGAGATGGGTTATAACTGTTCCTTCAGTTATGACTTGCTACCAAAAGCCATATTGAATATAAATTCAGTTTTCAACACTACCGTGTTTATTTAATAAACAGAGATGACAAGTACTGAAAGGAAAGGATGTTTATAAATCTATATTGGAATTATTATTTATAATAATGAAGACCATCTTATAACAATAAAGACTGTTTAAAGGCAGATCGTGAACAATAGCTGAAAATGTACAAAACTGGAACTCTAACAATCTCTGTACGAGGATGGAGGCTGTAGATTAAATATTTGGCAGTGACATTTTTTTTCCTCTCTCTCATGATTTAATTCATATTGTCATCATCCTCAATTCTGTCAGCATGAAAATAAAACATATATTTCTCAAAAAATGCTTACAGCCACCAAATGCCATTTCTCATGAAAATTCTAATGCCTGCAGTGCATTATCTGCCATTTTAGTGGTTTGGTAAGCAGCTTGTTCGATTGAGATCTTAAAATCTTTACAGTGTATAGATTTCCTCCTCAGGTACTAAACCCTAGAATTTTTTTTCAGGATAATTTGCATCTCAATATAGGTAGTTAGCAGAGAATTTCAAAACTGAAGTTGAATTTTAATTAGTGTTTTGACTTACACATGTGCTGTTTATGAAGAGACAGTTATCTAAGTTGTACATTAATACTGATAAATGTTACCTAATGCAGTGATACAAGTAGTAGTTCCTGTACTTAGGACAGAATAGCTGGCGATATTAGCTTGAAGATCCTGTCTCTTAATCACACAAAGCTTTGGTAATACAATGATAAGGATTTAGAAAAATTTGGCCAGGATTTCTCTGAAAGTTTGGGGAAAGGCATCAGAATACTTTAGGCAAATGTTCTGTCATGTGTTTTCCAGGCTCTTTTTGCAGAAGGCTATTGATTTCTTTCATATTGTAATATTTCTTTTGTTATTCACAAAACAATCAAGTGATACTCACTAAAAGCATTTAAGTCTAATCCACAGAGATCAGATATCTAAACAGCATCCTGAAGCTGAAAACTATATGGTTTACTCAGCTTAAGTCCCCAATAGTGAAAGAAAAGAAAAAAAAAGTTTTTCTAAAATTTACTTCTAAAATATATTCAAAGTTTAGCTATAGGCACCATTAGCTGACGACTCACCAAGTCTTAGTTTTCATGCAGTGAATATTAATAATCACATGAGTAAACTATTAACTATTTCCAGACTCATCTACACAACTACATTTAAAACCACTGTAAGTGTGTAGACAAACTTTCATAAACCCTTGCTATGGGCAATAACATTAAAGCAGGTCTATGAAGATTGAGATGGACATTGATTAGCAACATGAACTGTTTCCAGAAGTCTTGTAAATATCATGTGAGTAGCAATGTAATATTTAGACAATATAGAGTTACACAGAGAATGGTAGAAATTTAGATCATTCTTATTTAATTAGCAATAACAGCATTAACAAAGCTTCCTGATACTTGGCAGACAAATTAAAGAACTTTCTGGAAACAGACAAAACCAAAGAGGATGGTATTGATGGTTGAGTTTTTTTTTTTTTTTCAAATCAGAACAATGAGATAATCTTTGAGGACTTAAACTGTAATGGAGTAGATTAAAATAATAAAAATTCTTTTGTTACTTTTTCATTTTATTAAATTATTTTTTTATTTATTTTTATATGCATGAATGTTCTGTCTGAATGTATGTATGCATGTCATGTGTATTTGCCTGGTGCCAACAGAAATTACAGGAGGTCTCTGAATCCCCTGAAACTGGAGTTACGGTTGACTGTGAACTACCATGTGGGTACTAAGGATTGAAACGAGGTCCTCTGCAAGAGCAGCATATGCACTAACAGTTGAGTCACCTCTCCGCTTACTCAATTTCTAGCTATTGTTCAACATAAGAAGGAATGTGTTTGGATGGAATTCGTATATGAAGACTTGAGTTGGGAATGATAATCTAAGTTGATTACCACAAATAAGACGTATGTGGTAGGCTGATGCTCAGGCATCCACAGGATCACAAAAAAGCATCTAAATGGGCAGTTGCCTCCTGAGTCTGAAATCACTTTTATTCTTTTAAGCATTTTTGCTTTGAAATGCATGTTATTAGAAGATAATTAATCAGTGAGGTACGTATATTAAAAATAATTAAATATAATGGCATAATGGCAACGTGACAATGGTCCCAAGAAGTAGAATGCATCCAAACCAAAAGACAGAGCTCTAAATGTATGCAGAAATTTCATGTGCAGGTCGTCACATTAACGTTTCCAATCAGCTCCATCCAGAATCTGATGCATATGATCACTTTGGGATGACATCAAACATCCTTATCATCTTAAATATGAACCTTTAGCAGACAATTTAATGCAGGACAAACCCATAAAGACTGTCCAAGATTAAATAGTGTTGGCACAGCCCACTATATGCAAAATAAATGTAACAAAGTGACAGTGCAGGACTCATAGCTACAGCTAGTTGTAAACTAAGCCATATTTATGTGGTATCCTTTTAAGCCAAATTGCAAGATCAGAGGCTAATCCCTAAATCTTACAATTTTACAGTTTAGATAAACCACAATTTATTTTGTTCTTAGCCAATGCCTCATATCTAAAATCAACAGTTATTTGAACATAAATACTCAGACTAACATAAATATTTCTATCTACAGTTAAGCTTTAATAAAAAAGCCAAGTTTTCTTTTTTGAGACAGTCTCAATCTTAGTTTTATTTATGTTTGCAATACCAATTTATGGGATGTTGTGGGGTTGGTTTAAAATACATAGAAATCAATTAAAAGCATAGACACTCTGAAAAATAGATAGAAGATAGTAACTACTGAACAAAAGAGACTTGCATAGTTCTCACACTTGACTCATTTGCTACCCTTTCCTATAAGCATGTGAGCTTTCACTAGACAGTGCCTCCAGGATACAATATACTTCAAAAGTTCAAGTAAAAGACAAATTAAACTGGGAAATATGTGGAAAGTCAAATTATAAAGTGCTAGGCCTGAACACCTGTAGGAAAATTCTGTGTACTGAGGCTCCTGGTCAAAACAAGAATTCTGTAAGAACTATTCATTGATAAAATGTTTTAAGAGTGTGATAATTCTTTAGTAAAAATATGCAGGACTGAACAAGATCAAACCAGTTAAAAATTGTAGCATGGATGTGACGCTTTGGAAAAACCATATCCTTAGCTGAGGAGCTATTGGCCAGAGGTGGCTCCTTTGGGAGGCAGAGTCATTTGGGTGTTGGCCACTACTGACAGGTTACACATACTCCAACGTGTGACCCTTTACCCATGAATATTTGGGCAACACTATTAGGACTCAGTAGATTAAAAATGTAGTTAATTTCATGCAATATGCACAATTTTACTTAAGATATTGAGAAAATAATGTTTTTAATTATCATAAAACTATTTTAAAGGGTTGTGAAATAATAAGGTTAAAAAAAACAAAACTATAGCTATGTGTTTAAAATCCAAGTAGCAGACTTACATGTAAAGAAAGAGTTCATGGTTCTACTGGATGAAAAGTGCTGGCCAATGTGTATAATGATGTGCAAATGGAAGAACACATATTTTCCTACTTGATAAGAAACCTACTATACTTAAAATAATTGTTAGGCTTTTAATATGAAATGTTTACCATAAATTACAGACTATGAGTTTGAACACCAGCTAATGGACTTGTAGGTAATAAATGGAGGGTTCCAATCCACTCAATGGATTAATTCTTTGATGGATTCAGAACTTGATGGAGTTTATGGGAAAGGGAAGCAAAAGGGAAACTTGGAAAACGTTCTTGGAATTTTGGGCCATCCGGCTTCCTTTTCTAGCCATCCTTTGGGTTCCTGTCCATGATGCTGTAGATTGCTTTGATCTGCCATGTTTTCCTCAACTTGAGAGAAACCGCAGAAACATGAGACATAACAGATTTGGCCTTTAGGAAGTTTTAAACATATTTTAACCACAGAAATAAGGAAAGTAACTTATATGATGTTGTACTTTGTTTCAAGATAGCAACATGATTTTGATGTTCTCATCACAAAAACATAAATATTTCAACTGATGTCAGTGTTTCACAGCTATTTAAATCATTTTATACTGTTACATACATGGAAACACTACATTGTAGTCCATAAATACAATAGAAGTTAATAATACATGAATTTTTCTTATATATTGTGTCTAAATTCAAATAATTCACATATTTAAAGTGGTCAATATAGCTGTATTATTTTTTATTTTCTAATAAATACTGCTATATACCTAATTATGAGAATAAATAGCTTATTTAGATTTTCTGTTTTATAGTTTTCAGTTCATGGCTTCAGAGCTGCAGTGGCACATCAAGGAGAAAGAATGAATAATAATAAAAGTGTCAGCGCATGACTGAGATCCATTATGACATGAAGAGTATGTCACCAATGATCTGAGGCCCTTCTATAAGGCCCCACATCAGCAGGGTTCCACCAGCTCTAATGGTGTGATGTAGTGAGGTATAAGCCTTGAACATAGTAACAGTAATTGGGCATGACACAAGGAACTTTAGCAACTGAAAATTGAAAACTTATTTTGAATTGGAAGTCCATCTCTTCTTGAAGAAAAGTAAATGTTCAATATAATTTTAAGAGAGCTTTAAAACAAATTAAATGATTACCTTGCATTGCATTAAATTCACAGAAACTAAAAACATATAAATGAGTTGATAAATTGATTTGTCTTTCCTTAAAGGGAATAAGCTTTTCATGAATCGTAACATTTCTGCCTGGCTGTACTGAGTTTTGAATTATGAGAGCATTTTATTAAGTTGGAAATTGAATAAAATAGCACTTCTGTAAAGAGAAGGATCCTTAATTCACAAATGGAATTCACTAATATAAAGTCTTTTTTATAGGAGGCCACTTGTTTGTTCCTGGCTGCTCAGCCCCAAAATAATCACACAGAAATGATATTATTTGTAATACTGTTTGGTCAATAGCTTAAGCATATTTTTGGCCAACTCATATCTTAAATTAACCCATCTCCATTAATCTGTGTATTGCCACAAAAGTGTGGCTTACTGGGTAAATGTCCAGCATCTGTCTCCAGTGGGGCTACATGGCTTCTCTCTGACTCTGCCTTCTTCCTCCCAGCATTCAATTTAGTTTTCCCCACCTAGGTAAGTTCTGCCTTGTTGTAGGCCAAAGCAGTTTCTTTATTTATTAACCAATAAAAATAACATATAGACAGAAGGACCTCCCACACTGACTCTTCATAGGAAAATGTTTAGAAACACTGGTATCCAATTTTTTATTTAAAATTTATTATGTACATGTAGATTTTAGAATGTCTTATTAACACATACAA
>NC_022016.1:16037224-16055115 GCF_000317375.1 Microtus ochrogaster
AAGCAAATTGATTAATACTTTAATGGTTCAACAGACTGATTCTATGTATGGTAACATTTTTATGTTAATATTCCATTACCTTGTGATGTATACCAATTTCCATCAAATTCAAACACTGTTTTCTTGGAGAGAAGAAAGTTTATGAGACTCAGAAGGTAAATAATATTTACATGTCTATGAAAGGAGGAACTGATGAGATTCATAGGACCCTACTCAATGTTACAGAGTTCAAACAAATGCCGAAAAGGAAGGATCTCTGACCTGTTGAGCAGCCAGCAGCCTTTGGGAGAAGAGTCTTCACCTGCATGGTGGTAACAGAACTACTTCTGAGTCAATCATGCACCTGTAGTAACTCTTATCACATACTTTGCAAATAAGACTGATAAATCCATGATTTTAAAAGTTAGACTCAAGTGGAATTATTACATTTCTTTAATCTGTCTTCTTGCCAGATGGACAGTGACTAGAGACTGGATCATCTCCTTGGGATTTCACATAACAGTTCAGCATGGAAACATGAATGTACAATTTATATAATTCAATATGGTAACTTTAATGCAATAAGCAGAAATTCCTTTTAGTTCATTTTGTTTTTATATTGTGAATTATATCAAATAAAATATACAAAAAGAAAGATTGACAAAGCTAGACATTTACAGATTCATTGTAAAGTTAGTATAGTTTTGCTTCTATTTAAGTGTATACTTGTTTTTGCTAAAATAAATATACAAAAATAATAAAACTAACAAAAACATAACTCATATTCTTGATTGGATACTCATAAAAAATCTTGGTACAAATACAGAAAACTGTAATAGAGATTCAGCAAGTTTTGTGTTCCTCAATAAAAAGTCACCACCTAATTTAGATGAAATGTTTATGTACAGCATGTTCCCATAGTTGCTTTAGACACATGATTATATATAGAAAGACTTCACCATATTAAATTTGCAAAGCACTAATTGAGTATTCTTTTATAAATATTTATTAATTATACAAATTTTAAAGTAATCTAACAGTAAAAAAAATACAAATACTGAAAGTGAATGAAATGCTGTAACAAAGTCAAACGTCCAAATTGCTGTCATTGCTAGATCTCATTCAAATTTATAATAACATGTAGCAGATAGCTTGATAGTACATGGTTTCCATGTTTGTTCAAACATGGTATTAAGATCCTGGTGTATAAACATCATATACACTTGGTGGAATATGTTTTCAACTATTCACTCAAATAGTAGCAATTAAATGGATATTAAATGCGATATAATTAAATCCCTTTCAGTCCAGACTGACATTGATTCTATTCATTTCCACATAGGATGTATAGTTCATTCCCACTTATTCCTGCAAATTTCATTTTGGTTAATTGGTTTACAAGTTATGAATGTAGTAAACATTTTTTTTTAGTCTGAGAAACAGAGAGTTTCAAGAAACAAATCTACTATGAGTTCTATTATCATAATATACCTCTTTCATTGCTTCAATATGAACATTTATGCATCTGAGTATGTTACAGTATTTCTATTATTTCTAAATAGAAACATGCATGCTATAATGATTCATTAAGTTTTTGTTTGTTTTTATTTTGCAATGTATTTTAAACAATTTTATATTTGTGATAATGAATATAATGTTAGAAACATGAGTGCTCTATAACAATGCTCTTTCTCTGAGTGTAAAATGTCTTCAGAATAAAAAGGGTCTAAGGGAATCACAGTCATCAATAAGCACTTTGTGAGGAACATCTGCACATCAGACAATCTATGCTCAATATTTGCAGAGTTCTCTGTAGCTGTAAATAACATCTATTAACTTCAATGAATAATTAACTATTTTGCCTCCTAGGAAATTCATTAGGAACTGAAGATAAGCAAACACGGACATGTAAACATGTCAGATACCTTCGATATAAACAGATTACAGACACTGATGCATGCTTTATACATTTCATAACATGTTACTGTTATATATTGGCAAGTCGTTAGACAATGAAGATGGAAGACAATTTTTATGCAGAATGAATTAAATTTCTGATCCTTAAAAAGGCTACTGAGCTATTCTTGTAGCATGAATTGATCTCATCCAAAAAGGCCTGATCATACTAGCCTTTGGACATGAACTTAGGTCAATAATATACATGCTACTGCATGTCTTCTACAACTTCCCAATGAGGGAAAGAAGTGCGATTATTTCCATTATCATATTTGTATTTACTAGATACACTGAATGGAATTTCTAGCCAATTTTTACTAATTTCTATAGTTCACAACAATAATTTATTTGTACTCTTTTTGCTGGATAGACATTATTGCATGAAGTACACACAACATTTTAAAAGCTTCTTTAGAGAATTCTGAAAGAGAAGAAAATAATTCCATTGGCCAGAGTGCAAGAAATTTATCAGAGGTCCAATGAAAATGGTTCTGTTTCCAAACCTCCCCAAGAAGAACATGAGGTATTTGATCATTTTCTGGTCCTGTGTGTCAGTATATGAGTTTGTAGAGTTCAAACTCATGCCAAACTTTTCAGGTAAGACTACAATATGATGATTGTGCTGTTCCTCTGGGGCACCTATGGAGAGACACACGTCCACTCTGATATTTTTTAAAACAACTCTTGGGTCTTTACAACATGAAACTTACTGTCTTCAACTACAATTTCTAAAAGCTTTCTTATGAAATTTCTTTTGCTTCTAGGTAGAACTGTATCATTTACAAAAAGAACTTTATATTTTCTGACATAAACTTACTCTCCTAGTGATGATTTTATCTTAATATCAAATCAACATTAAACAAACACATCTATATTCAGATTAAATCAGATCTACAATAATCAGGAAAGCAATTAAATCCTAAGAAATTATGAGAGATATTTGTGTTTGTGTGCATGTGTGTATGCATGTTGACAAGTATGCATGCATATGCACATGTGTGTCCTTCTGAGTGGAAAGTACATATAAACATCGGTCATCTTTCCTAATTGCTCCAGTAATTGAATGTCAAGAACTGATGGTGACATTCCACAGGGAAGAGAGAAACATTGTCAGTAGGTTTTCCCAGGATCATTTCATGACATGGATGCATATTCCAGATCTTGGGTTTTATAAGAAAATAAAAAAATATATATTGTGGTAATATTTATTGATTGACTGATTTGTTTCCTAATTTTTTAGATAGGGGTGTTTCAATCCTAATAACCTTATTATATCATCAGCAGAAAACAATCTTTTAAATGATCTTGTGGTATATTGTTTAATCTTGTCATATTATGAATATATTTATGTGAAGGTAGTTCACCTTGGGAAGTCTCCATCAGTGTTTTCTATGATTTCTATTTTTATAATTTAATATAATTTTATATTCAGCTATCTTTGTCCTCAAAGAAATATCACGTAGGATTTCCCTCTATGGTATGAATATGTTTTATTACCATTGGTTAATAAAGAATCTGTTTGGGCAATAACTTAGCAGAATATACCTAGGCTAGAGGAGATATATAGAGAGAAGACAGAGTCAATGAGGTACCATTTGGACCCTTAGCCTTGGGACACTCCACAACTTAATAAAAATGGGCTAATTAAGATATAAGTGTTAGCTAGAAGTATGCCTAAGCTATTGGCCAAACAGTGTTCTAATTAATCTAATTTCTGTGTTATTATTTGTGTCCAGAGGGCTGATAAATGAATGAGCAGTCTTCACCTACAGAAATGTGCACATAACTTGGCAAGTGTAAAGCTGTAGTGATTTTTTACTCTCTTGTGTTAAACAGGTATTAATAGGATCAGGTTTCAAGCAGACTCCACATGCCCCAAGTCCAGGTAGTCAGTTCATTGGTATAAGGACATAACTAGGACAAATAACTCCTTAGGCTTATGCTTACTGTCTTCATTAAGTACGCCTAAGCATGAGCCACTTTCGTATCTGAAGGAAGCTGTGCTGTCAGGGTTGGTGGTGATATCCTAGTATCACTCTATCTTCACTATTGTCCTTGTTAGTTTCAGTATTATACTTGTTCTCAGCCACTTCGTAATACAAAATTCAAATGCAATGCCTCATACATGCTATCCTTTCTACAAAGTTCTTATTCTAAGGACCACCCACCTCCATCCAGGTCTAGTAAGGTGAGCATCCAAACTGCCTAGGATCCCACAAAGCCAGTAAGTGCAGGAAGATCAAAACCCAGTGCCATTGTTCTTGAGTTCTCAGTAGTCCTCATTGTCCGCTATGTTCAGCGAGTAAATAAATAAATAAATAAAGTTCTTATTCTATAAGGTCTTACCTCTAAAATGAATCTTTATTTTATATCATAGAGATTATGTGTCTGCTGGCAAATATGAAGTACCTGAGTTTCTAACAAATAATACAAGTGTGTCTGAACTGAAAACTTCAAGGTTTGGATTGCCTAAACTCATATGGCAATGCCTTCGAATGCAAACCACATTAAGGATCTATACGTGTGCTAAGAGGAGCCATCCATGTCTATCCTGAAGAAGCCACTGAGATGTTCTAGCACAGCCCATCTTCTATCTGAATTGTCCCTCTGAGTGTGGGACATTTTGGAGCAGAGGTTATGATGGTTAGAAAGAGAATGTATCCCACAGCACAAATGATTGAAAACTTGGTTCCCGGTTGGTCATGCTCTTTGGTAAGTTTGTGGAAGCACAGTCATTCGTAAGGAATTTCATAACACAAGGTATACTTTCAGTGTTTATACTCTCATTAAACTTCCAGTTGGGTTACTATGCTTAATATTTGGGGTTCAGTATATGGGTTTTTGGCTTTATGTTATGGCTACCATACTTATCTGCTGTCATGACTCTTCACCAGGATGGACCCTTATTTCTCTAGCACTAGAAGCCAAAATAAAGTCTTCCTTCCTTAAATCTCTTTGGTCATCATTTATCATCACAGCAATGGGAAGGTTTTAAAACTGTGCTTACATACATACTCACATGTTAAATTTGATTTTACTAAACTCTAACTATATGCAATTTAGAGTGAGGAAGGCCCATAGATTAAAGATTAAAACCCCATTTCATCTGAAATTTGTTCAAAATTTAGCCTATGTTTTGTTGTATGTAATTTTACTATGTTAAAATTAAAACTATCCTTTTCATTTAGACAGAAAAGGGAAGGTGTTGTGGGATTCCCTTCTGTATGCTGTGAATACCATTGGTTAATAAAGAACTGTCTTGGGCCTGTGCAGAGCAGAATACAGATAGGCAGGGAAAACTAAACTGAATTCTGGGAGGAAGAAGGCAGAGTCAGGAGAAGTCAGGTAGCCCTGTCTGAGACAGATGCTAAAAGGAATTAATGGGTTAAATTAAGATGTAAAAGCTAACCAATAAGAATAGAGCTAATAGGCCAAGCAGTGATTTAAATAATATAGTTTCTAAGTGGTTATTTTGGTTCTGGGTAGCCAGGAATGAACAAGCGGTCTTCATACAACAATTGGAGAAGTACCACATTGGAGTAGGAGGTGTATTCTGAAGCATTATTTAGTGCAGTTTGCCTGAGGCTTAAAGGTGGAGAAGTCACTGAGTGCTGCTCTTTCTGATAGGGTGAGACTGCCTGGGTACCACACCAGCCTTTACTTTGTTCCTTCACATTTGTTTATAGCTAACTCAGTAGTAGACACTGGGAAGCTTGTCAGGAAGACTTCCAAGTAGCTGCTGTCTTCATATTTTGTTCTCCCATTGGCAGTTCTTTGTACTGCTTCCTGCTTATACCACAATTTCAGCCATTTCATGATACTATTGTTTCTAAAAATAACACAGAAACAGACATGTCCAGTCACTTCACTGGGGGCCCTGATGAAGTCGAATCTGCAGTTTTCAAATGTCCTGTTTTTGTGGGGTGTGAAATGGGTAGATGTGGGAAAGAGGTTTTCTTCCGTTTGAAAGAGTAAACTCGTACAGAACAATTTTAAACTCAGGTCTGCTATTTCTAGGTCACACACTAAGAGGCCCATGAGGAACTCACCGTTAATCTCTGCAAAGATGTCAATAAAATTATTAGTCTCGGGTTTATGCTGCCCTTAGGCCAATGCAATTTCACTTTCCATACCAAATCTATACCATATTATGACCTTTGCTAAGTGTCCTACTATTCCAGATACGTTTATGAAAGTCAGTTCCTATTTGGTTTTTAAATCTGTCCTATGTACCCGTGCCATCAGAGCTGGGGAATGGACTTCTGCAGGTCAGCACTTGATAGACTGCGGTGAGAAAACTTTGCAGCATCTGAACTCTCGCAAATACAGTTACAGTTATCTGTGCTCTTATTCAAGGAAACTTTCCTTCACCTTCCAAACGCTAATCAAGATGAATGCAAGTTTTCTTCATCTTTTTTCTGAAAATGCAAAATGATACTGAGCTTTCTGAAAAGTCTGGTTTACATGGAGATGCATGCAAATATACTTGAAGGATTGTGGTGCTAAAGCCAAGGCATTCACAAGCTGTATATTATATGCAGGGTGCTGCAAAACTTAAGATAGGAAAGGCCTGAACATAATTCTTCAACGTGAAAGAGTAGAATATTAAAATTAGCTTAAGGGTTGATAGGTTAATAATCCTAAATACAACTTTAGTATTTAACTTTCCTCCATCATGTCAACATATTAAGGAAAATTTTATCACATGATATACATAGAAAAATTTGAAAAAGCACCGAAATACTTTAATGATGAAATCTGTATGAAATATATATATGCTTCTTCCTGGTAAAATATATTCAGTAGAAATCTATATAAAAGAACAATTCATAGATAGGAACTCATACACTTCCTACTAACATCAAAAAGAATGAGAGGATGTTCTTGCCCATCACTTATTTCTAATCATGCTCATAGTGCTTCCTAAAGAAATAATACTTTTAAGAAGAATTAAGCAAAGTGATAAGTGAAACTGTGTTTACAAGCAGGTAACTAAAGCATCTCTGTCAAAATACAAGGGAATAATCATCAGCAATGACACTGAAACTCTAGAAGCTGACTAGCAGTTGAGACAAGTGTCTATGATATAAAGCTGAATAAGTTAAACATTCTATATAACATTAATAAACAAATTCAACTTACACTGAAAACAAAACATTATTTACAGCAATGTACAACCTAACTGAATGTTTATGCATCAGTTTAACAAAATATAAAAATCAAGTATGAAACTGTTACAGAAATTGAAAATGATAATTGAAGACAAAACAATATACAAGAATAAACATATATAATATTGCTAAAATGAGACTTTTCATAAAGTGATCTATTATATTATATAAAACTCCTAAGAGTGAATTGCTCAATCCTTAGCAGAGAAGGATCTTCTTGACGTAGGTGGTAATGAATGCAGAGATCCAGAACTGGACAACATGCAGTGAGTGAGAGACTTTGGAACAGTGAGCCATAAATAGAATACCTTTATCCATTCCCTCCACTCAAAGATCAGGGATCTATGAGAAAAAGGGGGTGGAAAGATTATAAGAGCAAGAAGATGCACACAATTCCAACAAGACAACAATTTCTGTACAAAGCAAGCAGTTGTAAATGTGAACTCACTGAGACCAGGACAGCATACACAAGCTCTCAAAATATCAGCACTAAGGAGGGAAACTTGTTCCAATACGCTACTCCTAACCAAGACTCTGTTTGCAGCCAATAGTGACTGGAAGAGGGAAAATCCATTTTCTTCAGTAGAGTGACACTGGTTATTGCAACCAGAGTCCAGAACATGTCCTTGCTCAGAAATAATTGCAATTAGACTTCTTTTTTGTTAGTGGCTTTATCAGGCTTTTTTTGTTGTTGTTGTTAAGAGAAAGAACAAACATGAAGCTTGGAGTGTAGATCTTGGAGAAACTGTGGTATGGGAAGGATTAAGCTAGAAGTACACTGTATGAAACTCTCAAAGATGAATAAACAAAGTCTTAGAAACAAATTTACTTGATCATGGTGAGCTTTAAAAGATTTAGAAAATCTGAAATTGGAAGGTAAAACTTGTCAAGATTATGGGAGAAGTAAAATAAGGGGACATGGGGGTGGATTTGTTCAAATCCTGTTTTAGCTATGTATAATAATTCTCAAAAAATAAAATAAAATTTTGTATGGTTAGGAGAAAAATCTCTTAATTTTGAAAGTACAAACTACCATTAATTATATGGAACAATAGGAACTGCTCTCACAATTGTTAAATACAATTCGAATCTATCTTTGTAAGATGGATTGGTGTTTTCTTAAAAAAATAAATCTAATGTTACACACCTCATTTTATCTAAGGTATGCAAAACTGTATGTTCATATAAGAATCCATATACAGATTTACTTACAATGCTAAAAGTTGCTACAGTCAAGATCCTTCAATATGTGAATGGATAAATGTGAGACAAAAATAATGCACTATGATTTGGCACTATAAATAATTGGGGTTTGCAAGAAAGAAGAATATGGGATACTTAAATACATATTACTGACTAACATACATTAACCTAAAAAATAGTTTTACTGTAGGATTACCACTAGATGATCTCCTAAAATAGGCAAAGCTATGGAATCAAACAAACAGGAATTCTTATTCATTGCCAAAAGTCACTGGAGCAAAAGAATGAATGGGAAGAACATGGGAATTTAGTACTATAAACACACTCTGTACAAACCATAATGGTGTTTATATTATGATACATCTGTTCAGACTTAGGATAATGCAATGAGTGAACATTAAGAGTAATCAGCAGAGTGACCTCTTGGACTTGGTTTTCAACTTTGCTTGACAATGATTATCAGAGTTCATTAAGCATAACAAATGCATTTCTCTGCCAGGTCTGTGGTAATGGTGCAAGGCAGGGTAGGAGAAGTACAAGGGATTCTTTATCCTTCAATTTTGATGAAAAATAAAGGACTTTCTAAAAATTCATTTTAAAGAAAAACCCTGTACATGTTAAAAGATTGTTTCTCCTTTGCTCAGAGCTCCCCTAACACTGCCCTCCTTGCTATACAAATCCTAGAAGGTATTCCTTCCCAGTAGTCTCAGATCACACAACTTAAACCAATCATTGTGCCAGTATCTCAGAAATGACAGAATGAAACATTTGTAGGTATGTCTTTCTGTAAATTTTTTTCTCAGAATTTCACAGGTAAACATAATAATCAAGAACAATAAACTCATCAATCTCTCTATATAAAGTAGCACACAGATCATTCACTGTGCTGTTTTTATTGAGCCAAGCAATCACTTCTAATGTCATTCGTAGACTAGAGTGTTTAATCTCATAGTAAGCTAAAATGAGGTGAAAACAAAGATAAATTCATAAAATCTGAAAGGAGATGAGTAAGTAACCAGAGAAATAGAGGAGAAATTAAAAGGGATTTTGGAGGGCAAAGGTTTTCTTTTTACTCAAACCATCACACTATGGGAAATTTGTGGAAGATTGTGTGGGGGAAGTTTATATGGGTTATAGAATCAGATATATAACTTTGCTTAGGTAGCATTGGCCTGAGTTTACATCCAATTAAGAATAGAACAAAGATCAGCAAGAAAGAGTGCTCTAACTTCCAAGAAGAGTATGTCTAATAGAGAAAGTTAAGAGGCTAAGTGCCAAGAGAATGAAAGAAAGAGAAGAGGGGCAATTCTATATAATTGATGGAGGAATAGAAAATCAGCAAATAATAACCAGACAGGAACTGTTCAGAGCTGTATCTGAAGCAAGATAGTATGTCCACACAACTAAATGATAAATGAATTGTAATGTTAAATTTGAGAGATGGGCAAGAGTTACACTGTAAGCAATAGTTGAAACTGGGAACTGGGTAGTAGGGAAAAACATAATTTCTGCTACAGACATAGTGATATAGTGTTTCTTGATGTACAATGAAAAGATAAGAACATAGAATGTTGAATGGAAAACACACAGCTAAGAAACACTAGATGCACCCTGCCAGGTCAGCTGTCTTGCAGACGCAGCATCAGCAAATACTGCAGTTTGCCAGAATATTGAATTATTGTCTCCTTTTCTTTTCCAGGCTCATAACTGTAGCATGGTGGTCTGATTTGGCTTAATTTGGTGTAAGGAAAGACTGGCACATTATATTATTACCTCATTCTGATATAAACTTCCTCCATAGCATGCAGATAAATGAATTTTATTATGAATTAAAAATAAAATTGAATGAAAATTTTCTTTGGATAAGAGTAGAATAGGTTGGCATCAAAATTACATAAATAATAGATAAGAGATATGTAGGCAGGTAGGTAGGTAGATAGATGATAGATAGATGATAGATAGATAGATAGATAGATAGATAGATAGATAGATGATAGATAGATAGATAGATAGATTGACTGATTGATTGACAGTTCATAGGCAGATACATATGGAAAGATAAACATTCCAACAGCACAATTTAGCCTTCCAAATGTTGTTCTCTAGGTGGATTTAGATATACTTTTGAGTTGGTTAGATTTTTTTCAACTTGACTAAAGCCAGAGTCATTTTGGGAAGAGGAAGGTTCAATTAAAATAAAATGCTTTCATTTTATTAGCCCATAGGTAAGTCTGTGGGACTTTTTCTGGACTAATGGTGCATGTGAGAGGGTCCAGCCTACACTGAGCAATGCTACACTTTGGTAGGTGGTCCTGGATTGTATGCAAAAGACAACTTAATCCAAAATATGGACAAAAAATGTGTAAGAGCTATTAGTCCAAGGTCAGTGCTTCAGTTCCTGTCTCTAAGTTCATACCTTGAGTTCTCCCCTTGCATCCCTCACTGAGGGATGACAATCTGAAACAAACTTTCCCCTCACCTATGTTACTTTTGGTTATGATGATTATCACAGCAATAGAAAGTAAACTAATATGTTTCAAGTTATGGCTTTGATCTTAACATCCATAAGAAAATAAAATTTACGTTGATAATATTATTTAATATGTTCTCATAAATTATAAACATTCAATTGTTAAAAACTTTGAGGAGATTTTGCCAGCATATCTTTCTGTCAATCATATGTATGCCTAATGACTATGGAGGCCAGATGAAAGTTTCAGATCCTCTTGGAATGAAGTTACAGATGGGTGTGAGTCACCATGTGGGTACTGGGAATTGAACCTAGGTCATTTGGAAAAATAGCCAGTGCTCTTAACCTTTAAGTTATCTTTCTAGTGCTCAACTTTTAATACATAGAAATTGTAATATTAAACATATATATTAATCAAGACTATACATTAAATCATCATTTAATTCTTCTTCATTTGTATGTGGGAATTTAAACAAATCAAGAGTTATATATATTATCAAAATCATATTTCAGTTAGAAAATATTTTTATTTATTTAATGAAAGAGTATTTCAGTGTACAGTTCAGATTGACATTAAAGTCTGAATCCTCCCATGAAATCTTCAGAGTACTGTTCCATCATACCAATTGTCAGACATTTTAGTAAAATAAAAATGAAAATAAATGCAAATGGAAAGCAATCTCTGTATGCCTATCAGAAACATGATCCTCTTTGTTTAGTGCTGAGAAGAGGTCATAGGAACAGATTATGGAAGAACTGATGCACAGAAACAGTTAGGATGCTGTTCAAATGCAAGTAATAGTCCCATATTTCCAACAAAGCTTTGTTTTTCTCAGAATCTATGACTTGGGCCTATATATCAAAGTGTGTCATTAACAGTATAAAGATAGCTTTCATCTTATAATACATTTTCAAAAATCCTGTCTTTGTAAACTATAGCATTGGAAAATACATTACTTAGTTTCATTGGGAACACAGAAATTCTTGTTTTTTTTGATACCTGATATTAAAAAGCAATGATAAATTTTATTCTTTATCACATGAACCTCAATTTATTTTGAATCCAGAGAACAACTAAGAATGTATAAATAGAAGACAGTAGTGGAACTTCAGTGAGTCTTTGTGGGTAAGCCAAAGCCAGGATAGGAAATATCTTTTATCCAGCCCTATGTCAAGAGTAACGCTGGGTTCCTGTACAAACTCCTTCTGCAGAACAAGTGACATTTAAGCATTTGTTAGAATGATTTTTGAAACAGCTGACTGAAATTTAATGCTAGATTATTATCTATTTGATCATAACCTTTCACTGAAAATACATTTACAAATAAGTGAATGTAACAGACAAAGTCTTTCAGTAACAAAGTATAGCATCCACCAATATCTACATTAGGCGGCAGACATGTACAATGGTACAGAGAACTCACATCAAACCGTCACAAGACTGGCCTCTTTGACATTTATTGTAGCTGTAGATAAAGCTGTAATGCTGTCTTTCTTTCACACCTCAAGCTCACACTCATCTTTTCATTATAGTTCTGAATAAATAGAATGTCAGATTTATATATAGAACTTGCTTGAATGGTTGCTACATCAAAGTGCTGCTTTCTTAAAAGAGCAGAACTGTTAATACACACTGACTTAGAAACATCTCTGATAGCAAGGACATTTCTTTAGAGAGAGGGTGTGAGCTTGTGCAATAGGAGAAAATATGAGCTATGCTATACAATGCACAACTTTAGTATATACACATATTACCAAAGTTATATATTACATATTATATATATAAATCATATACAAATGCATATATGAATTTTAGGTGTTCATAGGTGAGCTGCGGAGACATATATGGATTGGTAAAAAAAAAAAGATCCAGGCCTGATGTTTTAAAACTGTAATTCTGGCACTCAGGTAGTAAGATGATGAAAAATTATCAAGGCCAGCCTGGTCTATGAGGCAAATATTAGACCAGTTTGAAGTACATTAGAACCTTTTTTGAAAACCAATTTAGTAAATTAAAAGTGATATGATGTTTAAACTAAAATTTATAGCTAAAGTTTCAATTGAGCCATAAAAGGGGGGAGAGGTTTGTTCAGAATTTCATAGTCATACTTTTTAAGATCACAATTAGTAAGCATCAGAATACTGCTGTAATTAATCAATTGAAGTCCCAGAGGAAACACTAAACTTTGAAGGCATTCCTGAGGAATTTAGAAAAGACCTTTCTTTGGAGATATTGTCTTGTACTGAGAGTCTAGGTTAGGGGCTCTCTGCATTAAGGTTACATATAATCGCTGTGATGAAAATCATGTCCAAAACAACTTAGGGAGAAGATGGTTTATTCATCTTGGCTTCCACATCATCGTTTATCATCAAAAGACATCAAAACAGGAAAATAAGCCAGGAAGAAACATGGAGGCAGGAACGAATATGGAGGTCATGAAGTATTTCTGATTGGCTTGCTCCCACGGCTTGTTCAGCCTGCTTTCTTAAAGAATTCAAGACTGCCATCCTGGGGATGGTGCTACCCACAACACTCTGTGGCCTCCCCTAACAATTCCTAGTTAAGAAAATGCCCTACAGCCTGATCATACGGAGACATTTTCATAATTGAGACTCCCTCCTTTCAAACGACACTAGCTTGTGTCAAGTTGACATACAACCAGCCAGTAAAGGGAATAACCCATAAGATCTTTCCTGCATGTTACAACCGAGCAGTTGATTTTTGTTTGTTTCTTCGGGGTGCTAAGTAATTCTTTTCTGTTATGAAGATTCTTTCATGGATGCTATTTCTTTGTTAACCTAGCAGAGCACTTTACTGTTTTAATTCTGTTCTGGGACATAAACTAAGTAAACACTCTTTAACTGTTCTCTCTTCCTAAAACACACATTACAGGAATACAGAGACATGCCTCCCCTAAACCTAAGGAGACTCTCTTCTAAAATCTTCTGCCAGAAGGGGTAATATTCCAGAAAATTAAATACAGTTTATTTATTCTCATCTCATGGGACATATTTTCAATGTAGATTGGTAAGACAGAGAGTCATTTATTAATTCAACAGATGTTTGTGATGTAAAGGGCAATTGAAAGAAAATTTATTTTTTATCTCTCGGTGTTATTATAGAAATCTGAATAAGGCTGATTAGAATGTACACTAGTTATGAGCACTTACTGCTGTTCCAGAGGATGTGACTTTGTTCACAATTCCAGCTCCATGAGATTTGACAGCTCTTCCGGCTTCCATGGGCACCCACACACATATATGACCAACCTTCTTTTAAACAGACTTTTAGTATATACATATATGTGTGTATATATAATACATATAATCTCAAAACAGAAAATATATCTGGACAAATGAAAATACTTATACTTGGGAGGGACATGCCCCTGTTTTGCTTAGCAAATCAAAGTAAAATATTTTACTCTAATTTCTCAAACTATTGAGTCATAAGCATTCATACTCACAATTTAGTATGCACAGCATTTTTCAAAGCAACTTTGATTATTACATTAAACACATAAAAACAAATGGCAAAAATATACAGGCTCAATACTTTTGATGGATTAAAAGACTTTTCTCGATATATCTCATCACAACTCTTTGATAAATACCCCCTCTTCCTTAGCACATCTGTCACTTATCTACTCCATTACCAAAGTCTCTCAACTTGCTCCCCACCCAATGCTTCTATTTTTGTCTCTCTTACAAAAGGAATTGATTTATCTAACTACATATATCTATCGCTCATGCAACTCAAACTATTAATTGCTTCTTTTACCAATTCTTTCATAGTATGTCAGGTCAATTAAAGGCTCTCTCTCATGAATGTTCCTTCCACTTAACTTGGCAAGCTGTCAAGTCTCCAGATGTGATAGAGTTATGTATATGATTTCCCAACATTTCTCCAGATGTGATAGAGTTATGTATATGATTTCCCAACATTTCTTTCCTCCTTTACAGATATCATCGCATTTACTCTTTTTGCGGCAACAAGCTTTCCAGGAGTTGCTATTAGGGGCAAAGCAAGAGCATAGATGTCTTAGAGCATGTACAGTGTCAACTCAAGTTGATCTTTAATTTTCCACTTCAGTATCTTGAGATCTGAGTTACAGCACATATATTATAAGAACAGGCAGTTATAATCTAATATGTTATACAATTTCAATGATGACCAATTTTGCCATCGTTTCATAAGAACAAATTCATACAACACCAAGCATTGGCATCATCAAAGGCTTAGAGATAAAGTGCTATAATGTAGCTCTAACATTAAACACCTCTACAAACTACCAACCATCTTATAGCCTTGATTTATTTGCACTACATAAAGATAAACCACCTTTATTACAATGCTTTATGAGGATTAAATAAGAATAATCCCCTTAAGGCTGTAGGACACAGAAAGTTCTCAATGGGATGTTAATGACTTCCTTTTGCTATACCATCTTATCAGCTATTCTTCTGCTTCAAAAAGATATCTGAAACACATTTGGAAATAGCAAGAAACAATGTAACATGTACACAATTGGTGCTGCTGCATCACTGCGGTAGAAAATAGGAACTGAGATTTTTAAACTGTCTTATCTGAAATGAAAAACTATGTTTTTATATAGAGAAGAACTCAGAAGGAGGATGATTTAACTTGATCCACAGATAGTACTTACTAGTTACGCGATTTTCAGAGAGGTCCTTTACTTCTTTGATTCTTCATTTCTTCACCTGCAAAAATGAGAACATTATACTAGGTCTATGTTCTTTTGATATAATTAAATACATGTATTTATTCTGTGAATAAAAGTTTACTAAAAAGCTAAATATAAAAGCATTACAGGTAGAAAAGCTCTGAATGAGACAAAAAAATCCATCTCCCATTCTCTCTCAAGCTCTCTCTTATAACTGAATAAACATGCTAATAGAAGATTTCATGCAGCAGTAGAAGCTCATCACTTACTTACTCCCAGTCAGAAAGTGTGTGTGTGTATGTGTGTGTGTGTGTGTTTGTTTGTTTGTGGGTTCATGAAGCATAAAATCTAACTTATGTATTCTCTAAATAGAAGAGTTTTGGAAGCTACAAGAGTTATCTTACCAGGTACTCTGAATGCATTTGTTTTTGAAAACTAAAAGTTCTTAATGGAATTCTACCATCCTGCCATTCCAATACATACAAAATAAAATATATCCTCAAGTTATAACTTGGAACAAATGAAAGTGATAAAAATTGACATTTTATAGTTTAGCAATCATGTTTGTGTACAATACTTACTTGGATAAACTGTGTATCAATAATTTAAACATAAGTAAACATGTCCAGATGACTGCCGTACCACAGAATGTTTATTATAAAAATCTAGTGCAAGATGTTAAGTATATGCTTTGGAGTCAGATAGAGGGCTTTTAACATTTTAATGGAGTCTGGAAAATTTGCATCACTAAGCAATTAGTTACTTGTAAAAGGCAGATAATTATATTTATCCTCCTGCTTTTGTTTCTACTTTGTAATTATTAAATAATATTTGTTATAGGAAAACATGAGTTCATTCTGAATACATAAATTATATTATTATTTCCCAAGTCCTGAATCTAATTCTATACATAGTGACCATTGCTTTGGCACAGAGTGCTAACAACTCAGATTTTTAATGGCTTCTTGCACAGTGGTCTCTAAGTTTCTAACCTTTTGAAGCTGTTAGAACAAAGTCAAATAATGATACTGCTGTGACATAAGTGTATGCTAGAATCAATAGATTGTGCTTCTTGGAATAAATTGCAATTAAAGTGGTAGTGCTTGATTGCTTGACAGTAGGCAGTCTCTCTGGCACAAAAAAAAAAACCCTGATGTTTCAGTCTACTTCATAAACTAATTAGTATGAACTTTATATGCATTTCATCTAAGAACCATCTATTGATATTGACACCTGTTAACATCATGACTGAGCCATTGAATTTGTTTTTTAGTTAGAGATACTATTGCTTGTTTATTCCCATTTATAGCAATCATTTCACTTATGCATGATAAGAAGACATTTATTATATTTCTAGGTGATAATCCTAATAATTGTAAAATTTTAGAATTTAGACTTTCAGCCTTTCTACACATTTAATAAAAAATGAATTACTAACTCAGAAATGGAAAAGGCAAAACAACAAGTTAGTGAAAGATTCATATTGCTGAATATTCCTTGCAATAGAAAATTCTTAGAAGTAACTGATATCCAGGCTAGAACACATGACAAAACAGACTTTCATTAAAAATTTGAATAATCAGCCGGGCGATGGTGGCGCACGCCTTTAATCCCAGCACTCGGGAGGCAGAGGCAAGCGGATCTCTGGGAGTTCAAGACCAGCCTGGTCTACAGAGCTAGTTCCAGGACAGGCTCCAAAGCCACAGAGAAACCCTGTCTCGAAAAAACCTTAAAAAAAAAATTGAATAATCAAAAGACAGAGTGATAACTATTATCGGGAAATGAGAAATGTACCTTCTAATGTATAACATTTTGTATTATTAATTTAAGCAATCTCTGTTTAGTGTCATATTCAATTTGCAATAAATTCCAGCATAATTTTTAGTGAATATTAGAAATTTATATGCTAAAATAAAATAAAAAATCTTTGACTATAAATTCAAGCCACTTAATGTGTGTTTTTCTCTAATATATATTCATTTACTGCCATATCTGTTACGTGGAATTTAATAAATGTTTGTTTGACGAGCAGAAGAAAACGTGTATTTCCTCCCTGGTGTTACTAGTTCACAATATTTAGAAAGATGATCTCCAAACAATAACTAATAAAAATAATACTGAAATAATAATTATCACAATTTATTGATATGTATCATGTTTACTTACTGAAACATATCTTATCTCATGTGTGTACAACCATAATAATAATATTTCCATAAATTGCCAATACGCTTTTTGGTTATTGTATTATATGTGAGTAATAACATACATATCCATATATTTGTAAAATAATAAGTATATTAAAAGTATAATTTTAACACAGACAATTTTTGCAGGAACTAAACCTTATATGACAGATATGACAATAAATACACACAGCTTCACATCTTTTACAAATGATATGTATATTTTTCTTTTTTTCTTTTT
>NC_022016.1:16055283-16056252 GCF_000317375.1 Microtus ochrogaster
TGAGTGCTGGGATTAAAGGCATGCGCCACCACCGCCCGGCAATATGTATATTTTTCAAAACAAACAAAAACCAGAATTATGTAAAACCTTCAAACCGTTGTTCTCCACTGTCTCATATTTATGCTAGGAACATACTTTAAATACCTGTAAATTTTTTATTTATTATTCCCATTTTATTTATTTTACCAGATAATATAATTTGTATTTTCTGAGCCTTATGTCTCACTGGCTTTCTTGCATTTGGACTGACTGATATATCCACTGTCCAGCAGCACATATGTCCTTCCATCCCACAGAGCAATGCCGTGACATATGTGCTCCCTTTTCGGCTCATTCTAATCATCTGTGATCATTCATTGTCCTCGTGACTGCCAACATAACTGATAAAAAAATGGAATGTTGTCTAGTTTTTAAGAGTCATCTTGAAGAGCTTTTCTGTAATACTACAACCTGGTTTATTATACCATCCAAAGAAATTACTGAATAAATTTATAGTAAGATAAAAGACAACCAAGATGGTAATAGATCCATATGTAATACATTTGAACAATGTGTGAAATTGAGACAGTCACAGAAAGATCTATAAATTCTCTTGTACCTTAGATATTCAGGCCTTTCTATGAGGCCCCTTTGCTCATTGAATAAAGTAGATGTAACCGAAGGTTTCACATGTTGGCAAAAGATGTCTAGTTTTGGAACATTGTCCCCCTATTATTTAAAGACTCCATTTAGGTTTTATATATTTTAGGAAGCATCTACATTAGTTGGTCTCCATATGATTTTCTACTCTATTACAGAGCTACAGTAATGAAAACAGCTTGGTATTGGAATAAAAACAGAGACACAGACCAATGGAATCGAATCAAAGACCCGGATATTAACCCACAAACTTATGAACACCTGACTTTCGCCAAAGGAGCTAAAAGTATACAATGGAAAAAAGAAAGCATCTTCAATAAATGGAGCTGG
>NC_022016.1:16057550-16077414 GCF_000317375.1 Microtus ochrogaster
AGGTCCAGGGGTAGCTTGATCCCGAATTTCCTGAGAAACCGCCACACTGCTTTCCAAAGTGGTTGCACAAGTTTGCATTCCCACCAACAATGGATGAGTGTACCCCTTTCTCCACAACCTTTCCAGCAAAGGCTATCATTGGTGTTTTTTATTTTAGCCATTCTGATATGTGTAAAATGGTATCTTAAAGTTGTCTTGATTTGCATTTCCCTGATCGCTATGGAAGTAACTTTCAGTGTTGGACACAATCCACTAAAAATGTGTAAGGGCAAATGATGACAAACGGGACCTCATAAAACTAAAACACTTCAGTTGATCTAAAAAAACAATCAATCAAAAAAAAGAGGAAGCCCAGAGACTTGGTGATACTCCTTATCAGCTACACATTTGGAAGTGTATTTATGTCCAGAAAATCAAATAGCAAAAAAAAGAAGAAAACTAATGACCCAATAAAAAAGTGAATTGTGATGTTAACAGCATCCAAAAAGACATAAAAAATTACTAATAAATGTTTCAAAAAGTATTCATCATCTTTAGTCATTAGGGAAATATAAATTGAAACAACTTTGAGACTTTATCCTATGCCAGTCTGAAAGGCTAACATGAAGAAAACAACTGACAAATGTTGAAGTGGTAGGCTCTTGCTGAGGGAAGGAAGTTCATCACTGGTCACAGGTCTGAGATGACATAGTCTCACCTAACTTTCAGGGGTTTTGCTTGTTTGTTTTTACTTTCTCTCTGCCATGATTTTATGTTTTAAAATACAATCATTCAGTTTCCTACTCATGCTGTCATGTCCATCGTGGATATATTGCTATAATATATCCATGCTATAATAGTGTCTTACATTCCAAACATATAATCCCATACAAACTATTCAAAAAGAAGGAAGAAAGGAAAGAAGGAATGAATGAATGAATGAAGGAAGGAAGGAAGGAAGGAATGAAGGGAGGGAAATAAAACAACTAACAAATGCTAACAACAGAAACCTTCATTCACTATTGGTGGGATTATAAACTGGTACAGCCATGGCCACTCCTTGACATGTGTCCAAAGTACTCAATATTATACTCCACAGATCCTTCTTACACAGGCATTTTCATTGCTGTTCTATTCACAATAGCTAGGAAATGTGAACAATTTAACTGTCCTTTAACAAATGAATAGTTAATGAAAAACATGGTGCTTATACATAATGGAATACTATTCAGTAGTAAAGAAAAATGAAATTTGCAGGCAAATGCAAATAACTAGAAAAGTAGGAAACCTAGTCTCAGAAAAACAAATGTTTTATGTTCTCTGATCTGTGGTTTCTAGGTATAAATCTTCAGATGTGAATATATAATTTGGCATACCCGCAAAAATAGGGAAAGGGAATGAGACTCTGGCAGGGAGAGTTCTAGAGAGGAGAACAGCAATATACAAGTAATATGAATACAGATATTGGAAAATTAGAAACTTGTTTTAATTGGGAATGGAGGAGGAAGTCAATACAGAAAGAGAGTGGAGGGAAAAATAATCTTGAGGTTGTTTGTAAAGCCATAAAGAATTATTTCATTCTATATTCACCTAAAATTACAGGTAATACATCTAACTGTCTGTGTCTAGCTTAAATGAATTTATGGAATTTGATGTGATAAGATTCTTTCCAAGAGTCATACCCTATATAACAAAAACACCACTAATATAAGCTTGAGAAATTGCCTTTAGATTTGTTGATTATGCGAGTCCAAGAAAGTTCCGAAACAATACAGGGAAATATGATTGCCCTTGGACTCCTCCAACAAGCTTAAGTTTAAGCCCTTGTTACTGAAGTTAACAAATGATTCAAACTTAGAGCTCAGAGGCTGATCTGACACTGGTTGGAAAACCTCATTTCAGAAGACTAGCTTTCATAGTATCTTAAGGCGAAATCCAAGACACTAATAATAAAATATAATAAATAAAACCAGAACCAATAATCTTATCTATCTCTGACAATTGTAAATCCCAACAACTATCATTATGAATCCCTAAAGATCCCATTTAGTGATGCTTGTCTTGGTAGTAGCTAATATCTCCCAAATTTGACTTAAGAACATACGACGAGAAGAAAAATAATGGCGCCTAGTGCTGGAAACCCAGCTAACTAAGAAGAGCTGGTAAAGTGAAGGCTCTCAGAGGAGAGCCACTTCACTAAACCAGCATAATACTTAGCTGCATTATAAATACTTATCATTTCCCCCTTAAACATAACTCTCATAATACATCTTCAATTTTTATTCACCAGAGACAGCCACTACTCTAAAGGGAGAGAACAAGTGATTGTGAGGTGTCCAACATCAAGTACTACAGCTACAACACAATGCCTACACCTACGACTCAGGGGACATTGAGAAAGAGGTGACAGAAAGATTGTAAGAGCCACATAAGAAAATGTAATATAAGATTGTGTCTTCTCGATATAACATGTTAGCCACACTCATGAATTCCAATGAATATGGATAACTAAACAAGAACTGAACAATGAAAAAAATCAATTGACCTCTTAAATGAATGAGGGGCCCAACAGTAGATGAAGAATTATGGGCAATTAATGACTGCTGACATAGGGAGGATTATTTTCCTAAAGAATGAGCCTCTAATCAATTATATAATAACAAAATGTTGTCACTAAAATATATATACAAACAAACAATACTAAGCAGATATAGTAGATTATATTTCATATCTATACATATATATATATAATTTAAAAAAAGTCAAGAAGTACTGAGAGAGATGGGTGGGAAAGGGAATCAGAGTGGTTGGTGGAAGGACAAAGATGTGAGATTTGAGTAAAATAATGTTTATTAAAACATACATATAAATGCTCACTTTAATACTGCTTAGAACAAAAACTTTTGCTCTCTGCAAGGGAAATAAATGTCTTACTGATTTTGATGTGCCCTAGATTAAATTTATATTGTCTAGTTAATGATGAGTCATATTTAAAATTTATTAATGAATTAATTTATCAGTTTCCTTATCAGAATGTGTAAGAAATAAAAACCAATGGCCACAATATGATGATTAAATGAGCATAGGATTACATATAAAGATGTACAGTACTATCATTTAATAAATGGGGGAAATTATACATACTATGTGCTTTAATGAAATGATTTATTCTCAATTTTAAAGATATCACATTGTTTCTCCAAGTTCCTTAAATCATCTAACCAAAACTCTTGTAGCAGAATGTTAAGATCCCTGTTGAGTTTTTGGTCAGGACTGCACAAGAGACTTCCATAATACCATAGCCTATTTCTATTGCACTGAGTTGCCTCTCATACTTGGGAAGAAAGTTTCTATTGATGAAGATTCCATGCACAATGCACACAAGATCCAGAGGACCTGATCTGAGTCTGACATGAAAGTCTCCTCTCTGAGGACTAGCTTTCCTGGTATCATAAGTCATTGTACAGGCTCACAAAGAAAACAGCCAATCAGTTCTACTACCCAGCTAGGACATCTATGAACCACAGAAATAAACAGTATATCAGGTTAGCCCAAGGGGTACAATAGGGTAAACATACCTTTGTGGTCACACACATTTCTCTAATTGGTCTTAAAGCCTGTTCAGCATGACTGGTACTGAAAATCTAGCCAGCAACCTGGGACTAGTAGAATAATGAATCTTAGAGGAGACCCTACAAATAACACATTACTAAACCAGCATAATCCCTCAACACATTACAAATTACATCTATACTCACAGTGGTGTAGTTCTCATTGCATTACTTTGACTTGATATAAAACTATAACCAATTAAATGCAGAGAACCAGAGTCCTTGTGGTTTCTGTTCCCAATTAATAAGTCCACAATATAATTCTTATACTTAAGGCTCTGAGTTCATTGCTGAAGATAGTGTAGGAAGATTGTAAAGGTAGAAGGAATAGAAAAGTTTGCTGTAAGATTATGTTCCTCGAAATGTCAGAAAAGCTAAGCCCATGAAGCCTCATCAACATGACTGCCTAAACAAGACCTAAACAACAATGACACCAATTGACATGCCAATGTGAAACAGGGACAAGTCATGAGGCCTCAACTCTAGAAAGAACTAGAGAAATGGTGAATGAAGAAAACAGAGAAAGTTGTTAGTTTCAGGGTAAAAACACGCAATCAGTTATTCAATACCAATTGGTCAGCAATGAGATCATAAACATAATAGTAACTATTATACAACTCAGCAGGTTATATTAGTGAATGTGTGTGTGTAAAAACAATTAAGGAAATAGAGGCCTTAAATATGAGAAGGGTAGAGTGGTGTGGGAAGTTCTATGTTTTGCTTTTGTTGTTTAGTGAATAAAGCTGTTTAGGCCAGTTGCTTAGTAGAATAGTGCAAGGTGGGAGTTCCAAGCAGTTACAGGAGAGAGTAGGCAGAGTCAGTGAGAAGTCATGTAGCACACCAATGTATACTAGTTAAATCCAAAAAAAAAAAAAAATCTGAGAGGGCTTGGAAAGAAATTCTAGACATTAAAAAGCAAAGTTTAGCCACATTGTTTTTTCAAATAAGTTCTGTTTGCTGTCTATGGCTCCTATAAAAGAGGTCTTCCTGATTCAGAGGTAGCAGAAAAAATAATAATATAATAAATAAAAAGTAAGTAAATAAATAACAGCGTTTCCTGAGTAGTGCTGCCATAACGAACTCTAGCTTTTTCAGGAGTCTAAGCACTTAAATGAGGTTTGTGAGCACTGTGTTACAAACTATTTAATGGTGTCACAGACCAGCTGTGACTCTGGATTTGCATTGGCAGAAACCATGCTTCCACCATGTTGGACTGGGTGTAACAAGCAGGCAGGGCCAATTGGTTCCAGTTCATGCCTGTTTATCATTAAAGAAAAGCTGTACTGGTCAGAAAAGGATTATGGATATGCAATAAAGACAGATTCAGATGAAAATGACCTCTAAATGGGTAACAGTATTGAATAAATGTACTTAGGCTTGAGAGAGACAGAGATAGGAAAAAGAGTATAGATGGTTATAATATAAAAGAATACAGACAGTCATAGGATAAAGGATTAAGAAAAAAAAAAAAAAATAAAACTGGAAAAAAAAGCAATCATGTAAGAGCAAATATAACATGTAAAGATGGAATATACATAGAAAGTCTAAATTACGTCTATTGTTGCTTTTCTTTTAATTTTTTACTGTTGAACTGTGTACAGAGAGATATTTCATTGTTCAGGATGTTAAGTTAAACCAACATACATGCTTTAGAGGTATCTTGACTTCAAAATTTGGGGCCAAAGAAAAGGTGCCTTAAAAAAAAAGGTCCGCCTTTAATTCCAAAAAAGAAAGGGAATTTTTTTCAGACTAATGTGAGAGGATGTGGATTTTTGCAGACCAATGTGGTCTGATAAACCAAGACCCCCCAAAATGTCACTGTGAACACCCCCAAAAATTACTTTGCCCAACCAAAAGCAGGAAATAGTTTTAGAGAACTATGCCCAAATTCCCAAATACTGTTTATAAATCTTTGTTTATATTTAAAGGGGAATATACTATAGCAATGAAAACTTTTTGCATTTGTATGGATCTTGCTCAATTGATACAAATTTAAGGTCAATTTTATATGTATATTTCTGCTCTTGATTAAGGTATTGTCTTTGTTCAGTGCATTTAAAAAAGTAATGCATAATTAAGAAATACTGGTTCATAGATAGTCTTTTGTAATAGTCAAGCTTGTCGTCATGTTAGTTAGGCTTTCTAGATATATAGCAATTTATTTCAGTTAGATAAATAATCTTAAAACCTTTCAAAGACCTACATAATATGGTATTTAAAATGTTTTAAGACTTGGGACTTTTCATGATAATTTGGGCAAGGAATTGCTCTTGCCTGGATTGTTTGATGTTATGCTGTGTCAACTGGATGTGCAGGGCCCACAGAGAAATGACTGCTGAACTTGGCAACAGGTGAGACCACTCTTCAACCTTCCTGCTTTATGGAAGAGTCTGACAGACATTCTGCACGACACAGAAGAAAACAGCTAATGGATTTTGCCATCAGAAGGCAAAATAGATTTCCAAATTTCCTGCATCATGGAAAAGTTTGCCAGATATTATGGGCCTATAGGCTGAAGATTAAAAGCTCCAATAATACAGAAAAACTATGGGTGACTGCCCAGGCAGCAAGATGTCTCTGCCAATTCTAGAGTTTTGGAAGTTACTAACAATGTATTTCCTGTAAACTTAGGGAATATTATATCTTTTTGGAGTCTTTGATGGAATTGAAAAATAAATAGTTATAGTTTTAATTAGTTATGATAAAATATAACTAGATATATTGTAATTCTTGCTTGAAACCTGTACTATTATATGTAATTCTACTATGTTAAAGTTAAAACCTTCCTTTTAATTTAAACAAAAAAGGGAAAATGGTATGGGAAGTATTTCTTTCTATGTTTTGTTTTTACTTGTTAATGAGTAAAGCTATTTCGTCCAATGGCTTAGCAGAATAGGGCAAAGCAGGAGTTCCAAGCAGATAGATAAAAGAATAGGTGCAGTCAGTGAGAAGCCATGAAGCTGCCACTGGAGATAGATGCCTCCACTGTAGCCAACTGAAATTTTGCCAGTAAGCCACAATCTCGTGGTGATGCACAGCTTAATGAAAATTAAATGGATTAGTTAGGATATAAGAGCTAGTTAGCAATACACTTAAGCTATTGTTCAATCAGTATTGCAAATAATAGCTTCTGTGTGATTATTTCGAGTCTGAGCAGTCAGGAATGATCTAACTGCCTCTGACTACAATGGAGGGTGGTACAGGGGTAAGGTTAAGGGTAAAATGGAGTAATTGTATTACAATGCAGTAATTATAATTTCAGAGAATAAAATATTTATAACTTCTTTTTAAAATTCCAACTTGAAAATATATAGTAATTCCATTCTCATAAATTAATGATCAACTCTCTTAACATGAAATAATCTCAGTTATATTTTTAAGAGTGTCCCTTTATTTTTATCCTGAGTAAGTGTCAGGATTCCTAGAAGTACAAGATAGAACAGTAAGGACGTAGAGCAGAGAAAGTAAGCATGAACAAATGCTAAAGTTATGCTCACTATGTTACACATACTGCTTATAGAAAGTCTTCCACTGTAAAGTGGGTGATGTTCTCTGAGCCCTTAACAGGCTCTTGCTCAAATAGATTATGCAAAATAAAAATGATCAACTTTGTGTTAAATATCTAATTCTTAACTTGTTTCCACATGGCTTGCAGTACATAGATTTTTGCTCTAATGTTTTCACTTTATGAAAAATATAAACTGAAGTTATTGGAACCTGCCTGAATTCACATAGAATGCACAATTGCACACACATACACTACCACACTTTACAATACTAAAGTTGCTTCTTCAGAATGCATTTTGCAGGACAGGAATATGGCTTAGAAAGTAAAATGCTTCCTGTGCAAGCCTGAGAACCTAAGTTCAAACCATAGAGCTCACATAAACTTTTAAGAAGAGAATGATGTCATTTGTCCTCTCTCTTTGCACAAGTGTGACGAGGCATGTGTCTACCCACATAGTCATGCATTTCCCACATGTACACACAAATATTCAAATAACAAAAAAATAATTTTTAAAAATAAATATTTACAGCTAATACTATAATCTATGTTACCATCAGTTATTTTTAAATATATACTTGCTGTAGAGTATCAAACACAAATATACAATGATATCACAATGATGCCTTTCAATATTTTCAGTGCTATCTGAATGGGTCATTAATTTCAAAATTAATTTGTGACTACTTAAATACACAAAAATTGAAAAATGATCATTTTCCATTTGTAGTATGTGTTGAATTAAGTTAATGTCAAAACAACCATTTAGAAATTATAGTGACAAAATAATACTTATTCATGGTATACAGAATAATTGCTCTCTAAAGATATTAATATCCTAATTTCCAGAATTGGTAGACAGTATAGGATACCTTATGTTACATGTCAAAAGGAAATTAAGGTTGCAGAAGTTAATATGTTTAAACAGATGCTCTTGAGTGGCTGGCAATTATTCTCAATTAACCAGTTAACTTCAGATTTATTAGGCTCCTTACAAATGGAAAAGAGAAGAGAAAGAGAAAACTTCTGACTGTGAAAGAACTACAGCTTATTGTGGAATGGAGTTAAGATAGAGATGAGCTTGCTCCTGCAGGTGGAAGAAACCCACAGAACCACCTGGTGCCTAGGAGCTACCTGAAACCACTGGATGAGAGGGCACCATTATGATGAGCAAATATATGTTGGACAAATAGGATTAGAAGTGAAACAGACCATTTTATATGCCCTGGAAAGAGAAATAAGTGAAGAAGCAAAAGCAGTGATGAATAGGATGATCTGTGTGGCCTTCACTGCCACTGGGATTCATGGTGAAGTCCTGTCAAGGGCTACTTCATAGGTCCATGTCTACCATAACTGGGTCTGTGTTGATGTCCATATCCCCTGTTACCACCAAAGGCCACATAGATATACTGGGTCTCCATTGCCAGTTGAGGTCATTTGTGTTTGTCCTAAGAGCATGCTGCTGGCAGGGTCTTACTGATCTGTGTGATCTCAGCTGTGACCCAGGACCGTAGTGACATCGGGGTCTATGTGACTGGCAAGAGGCATGTCAAGTTCTGTGGTTCTGCTGCAGCTGGTGTCTATGTTGATGTCCATGACCTATGTTACCACTGTTGGCCAAAAGAACCATGCCTGTTGAAATCTGAGGGCCTGCTGACCTGACACTGCCCCTTACTTGTCCCTGGAGATCAGGACCCAAACTTGAATGGCAGCTGCACTAGAAATCTGGCCCTGTTCCTCATAACAGAGATTGTTCTGCCCAACATAGAAAAGCCTTCTTAATACACACTCAGGAGAGCAGCCCTCAGGCACAGGAGAGTTGGTTCTACCCCTCATGTGAGGGGGCAGTACAAGGGACTGTCCAAATCAGCTATCATTCAGGTCCACAGCCAATGCTTTTTGTGTTGTTACATCCCAACATTTACTTCACCTATTACTTGCTGAAATGTGTTTGGAACTAGCCCTGTGGAATCGTAGCTGCAGAATCTCCATGATATGGGGCAATATATAACAGGATGTCTAATGGGAGTTTAGGTGAGGGTCCAGAATTGAGGATGTACCAGAAGATAAAGGCCTTGAACCAGACAAAGAACTCATCAAAATAAATACTTGCAAGTAAAGTAATTTGGATTAAGGATTTACTTCATGACATATGTCAGCTCCCAATGCCACTAAGACAAATGAAGAGGTAATATGGAGCCTGGAGAGACTAAAGACCAAAGTTTCGGGGTCTTTTAATTAATATTTTTTATTGTAGTTTTGGAGGGCACTGTGAGGGTGAGGGGAGGATATGGAGGAATTGGGATATGAGTGGGATTGGAGAGAATCACATGAAATCCCCAGGAATCAAATAAAAAAATAGATTTAAAGCAAACAAACAAAAAGAGATGGCAAATCATGAGCGGAGGACAGAAGGCAGCTTCAAAAAAGCAGACAACATAGGGAAATGGTTTCCTGTACTAATATTTCATTTGTATTTTAGTAAATACAGCTTGCCTGAAGATGAGAAAATCAAAGCTGCCAGCCACTGCCTCTTAAGCTGACCTCTGCCTTAGTCTGAAATGGCAATCCTGCCTCTAGGAATCTCAGAATGAGACTGTGTTTGAGAACTGTCTTCTCCTGTATTATATTTCTCTTTATGGCTGGGATTTAAGGCATGCACCTCTTCTGCCCGCTTTCTATGGCAAACTAGTGAGGCTACGGGGATTAAAGTTATGTGTTGCCACTGTCTGGTCTGTAAGGCTGACAGGTGGGGCTGTTTTACTTTCTGATCTCCAGGCAAACTTTATTTATTAAAATACAAATGAAATATCATGACAATTTCCCCAACCTGTAGAAATGAATGAACCTTGCTATAAGCAATTGTGGACATGGTTTTTGGATATATGATTTTAATTTTTGAGGGTATACATGTAGGCATGAACTTTCAAGTACAAATGATAATCCAATAATTAAACAGCATTTAGATTAAATGTCAGGCTCTCTTCCGATATTGAGGAATCATTTGAATTCTTATTAGTGATACATGAGAATTCTAGCTTATCCACATCCAACAGATAATTGTTATATTCTACAGTTATTGTGAGCTTGATATTCAGTTCTCCAATAGATAATTATGTGAGCTTAATTTTGTACTTACTCCCTATTTTTATATGTCCATTGGAAAAAATGGACATCCAAATCCTTTACTCCTTTTTAGCATGTTTTAATGTAGTAAAGAAGAGCAATCTATTACTTAGTGGGTACTTCTAAGTGGACTGTCTCCTATAAAACAGACATATACATCTTTATTACGATGAAGACTAGGAAAAGAAAGGAAAATAGAATGTGATTTAGATTAGGGTAAATAGAATCTGCTACGGTGCAACTCAGCATTCAGATCCTTTTTATTTTCTCAAATAATAAAAAGAGAGATGTTAGTAGTATTTGCAAGGCAGGTGGACAAATCAGATTAGTTTGTGAAACAGATTAAATTCTGAACAGAAATGGCTAAGGGGCTTTGGGATTCAGACAAGATCCTATCATTTAGATACAATGTTGATGTACAGAATGTACTTGCTATTTCCCATGTCCCATAGAATTAAACAGGAGAAAATGTGACATAAAAGATTTATTCTATAAGTCATTGTCAAAATATAAATGATATTAAGAAAGTTTAAAAAATATATAAGAAATCTTATAATTTTATGTTTACCTAATATATACATATATAATTGATTTTTAATTTAATTTTTATTTTTTAAATAGATTTTTATCACTTAGTATGGGAATGTTTCCGAAGAGACATACAGTATCTAACAAAAACCCCTGTACCAGGCATGATAAACCTCCTTTAAAGTGCTGATCAGGTGAGTCCAAGCAACTCCCAAATCATACAGGCTTTTGTCATTGCCCTGATTGCTTCTCAGAATCTGAAGGTAAGTCCCTATTGTTGAAAACACCACATACTTATACACAGGCTTTAAAGAAACTGAGCCATCTCGAAGAGACTTGCAAGTTTCCTTATAGTATTGCAAGGTGCTATGAAATCTTCCAAAGAAGATGGTAAGGCATGTAAAGACTTCAGTGGTGAGACACCACAGTAGTGCAGCAGTGTTATTTTATCTTACCACTAACCACCAGCTATCAAATCACACCCAAGGTCGGCTAATCACGAGGAAATTCACATCTGGTACTGTAACCCTGGCCAAATACTGGTAGCTAGAGAGATAACAGACACTCCTAAACTGATGGAATTTTTGTTTTCTGAGTATCTATCATTATACCCACAGATAAGTGTAGGTGTTACCCCTTATCAAAAATGTTTTTCTCTGACACATGAAGATTATTATAGAATTTCACAAAATGGCAAAATGAAGACATAAGTGACTGTTGGTTGTTTAACACTAATCCCAACTGATAGATGTGGCAACAGTATCCTTAGAGCTAAGGATCAAAGTAATTTTGAAAGAAAGTGTAGAACATTCTAAGAGTCAAAGGTCTAGGATATCTGTTATGAGGTAGTGTCCCCAAGAAATAAGGGGAAATTCAACAAAGAACTTTAAATACTTTTACCTAAAATGACCAGAAAAAAATGACAACAGCAGTTCACATGCCAACATGAACAGGGGAAATTCTGCATAGACCCACCACTAGAGAAAGATCTACAGGCACTCAGTGGATGCTGAGTGAAGGAAGGTCAGCTTCCCTCAGAGTCAAGCATCCCCATTGGTTTTTTAATCCTAAGTAGTTAGCCCTGCACACATGTACATATAAGTATAGTTAAACAGATTTTGTAGGCCATATATGCATGTGTGCACATATGTAAACTTGCATATATACATAAATACATACATACATAATACACACATACAGATAATAATTAAGGAAGACATGGTGGACTTGGAAGAGAGACACAGGAGAAATTTAAGAAGTAAATGGAGGATGGAAATGAAGCAGATGCAATGCTCATGTATCTAATACTTGAAAAATTAATGCTATTAAATAAAAGTATGAACTGTCAGGACGACTGCATAGATCCTTTGTCCTAAAAATTTCAAGCACTCCTGTGACTACAGCAGACTTGTACCTTATTATTTAAACTATTTCTGCAAGAAGCTCTGAGATAAGCAAAACAAAGTATTGCTTTACTATAATAAATATTAAATATATTTCTACAAAAACAAAAATACTATGAAACTCCACATGAACTAAAAAGTACTTAAAACCAAGAGAAGTATTTAATTTAATATAGACATTCTAAATTCTGTTATACAGAATACTTCCTAATCTTACATTATATTATTTCATGTGATATATATTCAGAAAGTGATTTCAATTTTCCATTTCTTAAATTGCTTATTAATAATTATACAATTAAATTTGTGATTTGATAAACAGAGGTGATAAAAATTAGGCAATTTGCGAAGACTCAGACGCTGGGACTTGCCAGTACAGCCTGTAGTGTTTCAAGTGTCCAAAAAAAGGACAGTATAAACTTCTGAGTGATAGCTCAGAGATGTAATTAAGAATGAATCATCTATGCTCTCACTCATACATTTGTTCATTAAAATCATTGCGATTGTACACCTCGGATGATTTCACAAGAAATTATGTGTGGTTGGATACAATGATGAGCAGACACAAGGGTGCTTGGCCTTGTGGATTTTATGGCTGGTTGGAGAGTTATTACAATTCCTTGGGTTCATAAGATGCTGATGGCTAATATGAAAATTAAGCACATAGTTCTGTGAGGATAGTATAAAAGAGATGGAAATAATCTTGAAGAAAAGAAACAGGTTTCATTTCTGAGGAGGTGACATTTGAGTATAGCTACCTAAAGGGAGGCTTACTGTGCCAAAATCAGACGTTACTATATATAAAAACATATTCATCAAAGTGTTTTACATTTTTTGATAAATGAGACATCAAGCACTAAAGACAGTTGTGATAAATGTTTTACAGAAAAAGATGCATTATCAACTCCATGGCAAATTAGTTTGAATCATCTGTCATCTAAGATTGTCTAAATTACCATGGCCCTTCATTTATGTGACTACTGAGTATCGAACAAGATTAAAATCAATGAATCATGACTTTTGCTGGCTCTGTACAGCTCCAAACACACGGTCAACAATAACCAATCTGTTTCTTTCAGTGCCCAATTACACTTTGATAGAGATTAAGAGTCACACAGCAACTTTCTCTATAGAAATAAGAATGGATTTGTTCAAACAGAACCACTTACTCACCACTAAAATTTAAAAAAAATACTGTGTTAGAGACATGACGTGATTACAGGTTGCTGAATAGCAGAATTGCATCCAATATGAGCTGATACTCTTAGCCTTTAACTTTTCAGGCTAGGATCAAAAGCCATAATATATCCAAGAAATAACAGCAAGTTAAGAGATGCTAGTATCTCCTAGATTTTCAATTCTAACACCTTTGTGATAATAAGGATTCCTAAAATATTTTTCACATTCGTACATGACAAAACATAACCTCTTCTGTCTCTTTAATTTTTTTCTTAAATGTTTTAAAGAGTAAAAATTTGAGGATCCCAGAAAATGCAAAGAAACATGGGAAATGTGATATATTATTTTGCTACTTAGGATGGGTGGGAAACAAATGGAAACCTGTGCAGCTGGGTCAGTAATATGAGGACAGGGACACCTACAAAACTGATTTTAGAACCACAGTAAGATGAACATGTTAATGTATTGCACAGGTATTGATAGGCCATTTCCACCTCATTAAGTGTCATTCGGAGAATAGAGGTTGTGGAAAGATGACTGATTAAGATGAGCTCTTATTTCATCAGCCCATAGACTCTGCTTAAGTTCCATCGCAAACCATTTTCACCTTATTAACCTTTGGCAAGTAGTCCATTTTTACCTCATTTTGGAAATTAATTGAGTTGTGCTCACAGAATTTGCAAGAGGCCGTGTTAAAAATCAAAGCATGTTAAGTTATTTTCCACTGCTTTTCTACCAACAGATTACTATGATTATTCTAACATACTTCTTACTTGTGTATATGCCACCATCCCTGTTTGAACTTGAGCACTAAGGGTATCATGATATTAGGAACATTCTTCCTCGCAATACTCTGTTTGGACCATTGCCACTCCTATTGTCCTAAGGCCCTCTCTACCATAGCATGTTTAACAGGGCCTGAATCAACATGATTTATTGCTATTTGAGTTGAAAGTTTGTATCATATATGTAGACAGGGCAATGAAATCACTGCATATAAAACAGACAATTGTCTCATGATGAAAAATTAAAGTAATGAAATATGGATCACAAGAAATGAGAGCTATATATGTGTGACTATCAATTAATAATTTTAAATAGCTTCGTGTGTAGTTTTAAGAATGTGTCTAATTGACTATATTTGCTCAAGCATTAAGAAATTTTGGATATAAACCTCTCAGTCCTTTAATATGTGATCACTCAGTAACTGGAAAATTCTTTTCGATCACTCAAGTTGCTATATGTAACTCTCATATTATTCAAGAGTCTTAAACCTAGTACAGAACTAACAAAATTTCATGCAGGATTTTATCCAGAGATATCTATTTTAATACTCCCATCTCTGCTTCTGCTGTATATTATTCTTAAATGCCATGGTATATTTAGGCAGCTTCTGTTTGATGAAAAGACTGACATAAAAAATGACTGGTATTCAACAAGTTATAAATGAGAATAGACTTCCAAAAATGATATGTCTCACATTGCATACATGAGATCCACAGTATATATGGTAATTTTCTTCTAACATGACATTTTTAGAATCATGAGATGACCCATTTTAAAGCAATTTATCAGTTAGTTTACCTGAATGTGACATACAACAATCTCCTTTAAAATATAGGCCTTGACCATACACTTTTACATTATGATGTTACCCTTAAAATTGCCTTTGCCTTTTTGTTAGATTTGGAAGTGGAGCTGTGACCATACTGATGCTGCTGAGGATGTCCCTGTGCTTGCAGAAAGTGGCACAATATGCAGAGAGTGTTCCTCAATGTCCCACAACATGAAGCAACCAAGGGCAAAACTTAAAGTTTTCCTTCTCTAGGTATTTGTTTCACAGACTTTGTTTACTCCACTCCTCACAGCCTTTTGCTGTCATAAATATTAATTGAGGCTTTGTTTGCATCATTCTAATGTGTACTTTTAAAAAAAAAATTCTAACATCTCTCATCCTCTACACTATAACATTCCTCTTTAATCTCACTAAGGTCTTGATGCAAGAAGATTTGGAAGGAAAGGGGACATGAGAAAGACTACCTAGGGACATTTAAAGTCACTAAATTCACATAAATAATTTTATTTATCATTGTGTGCATACATAAAATGTATATAAGGTAGGGCACACATGTGTAGAGGTCACAGGAGCACTTTAGAGTTTGTTTTTTGAGAATTAGTTACAAGAAATTCCAGGGATGGAAGTTAGGTTGTCTAGTGAGTGCAAAATGCTCCTTCATTGACTGTGCCATCATACTGGCTGTAGATATTCATTGGGCCAAAATATCACTTAAATTCTCCATTACTTTATAATGGATAGAAAAAGTAACTTTAGCTAACATATTAGAAAATATGATTTGGTAAATCTGTTCCTATATTACACTGAAAATTCCTTCCAACACACATACCATGAATAAGATTAAAATTAAATAAATTACTATGATTCTTCCCAAGGGCCAACCTCAAGGGTGTTCTTAGACTCACTTAAAATGTGAACTTACCAATAAAATTGAAAGAACCTTTGGAACTTCCAGGCCACATTATCGTCTCACCTTTTGGGGTCTAAAACTACCTAATATGTGATTCTAATTCCATTACTCTTACTATAGATACTTATGTATCTAAGCAGTAATATTGGTGAGTATCCATTAATATTGTATGCTGGTAGTGTCATCTTTATGAATTTTTTACAACTCTAATTGCTACCTTTGTTTTGGTCATCTAATGACAGACTATGAATACACAATTATCTATCAACTCTCTATCAAAAGTGTCAATGAGCACTGAACTTGCTAAGCATTTACAAATGTCTTACTGTTGACTGTTGTAGTATGGAGCACAGGGCCCCTTGTTATGTCCTGCCCTGCTAGCTTAACACCTGAAATAACTACACAGAAATTGCATTAATTAAATTATTGCTTGGCCCATTATATCTAGCCTCTTCTTGACCTACTCTCACATCTTGATTTAACCCATTTCTAATAAATCTGTGTATTATCACATGACTGTGGCTTACCAGCAAGATTCTAACCTATGTCTGTCTCAGACTGGAGACTCATAGGACTGCCTATCTCTGTTTTCTTTCTCCCAGAATTCTGTTCTGTCTACTCCACCCTCCTAAGGTCTGCCCTATCAAAAGGTCAAGGCATTTTCTTTATTCAACTAATGAAAGCACCAATAGACAGAAGAACCTCCTACATTATTTCCTCCTTTTTTTGTTTAAACAAAAAGGAAAGCTTTAACTTTAACATAGTAAAATTACATATAACAAAACAGTTATCAAGCAAGAATTATAGTTACAATATTTATATCTACTTTATCTTTTATCATAACTAAGGAAAACTATAACTATAACTACCTATTCTTCAACTCCATCAAAGACTCCAGCAGGATATAATATTACCTAAGTAAACAAGAAGTAAGCAACTTCCAAAACTCTAGAAATGACAGAGACATCTCGCTGCCTGTACAGTCACCCAATTTCTTTTGTACTGTTGGGGCATCCATCTTCAGCCTACAGGCCCATAGTATCCAGCAGACATTCCCATGAAGCAGGACATTTTAAAGACAGTTCAGTCACTTTTTCTGTGTCCTGCAAAACTTTAGACAAGTTCAGCAGTCCTCGGGTTCTTCATTTCCAGTTTATGCAACAGTCTAGGCAAGAACAGTTTCTTGCCCAAATGGATAAGAAACTCCATTAGGAGCCTCTTCGATGCACATTTTCTTTCTGAAGTAGATTGGTGCTGTCAGGAACAGATGTGGCTCAACATCATGAAAAGCCCTATGTTATTAAACATCTTAAGTGCCATATTCTGTAGTCTTTGAAAGATATGAAGAATGCCTATCTGAAATATATCTATGCACATCTAGAAAATCTAAATAACATGACTTCAATCTTGACTATTATCTATGATTATTCATTAACAACCTATATTTTCTAATTATACATGACAGTTTTTAATGAACTACACAATCACAATACCTTACTCAAGATCAGAAATATATATACATATAACAAAATTTGACCTTAAATTTATATCAATAAAGCAAAATCTACACCAATACAAATTATCCTTATATATATCATATCCCTCTTTAAATGTAAGAGAACATTTATAAACAATATCTGGAAATATGGGCATATTTTTTTCTCTCCAAACTGCTTTGTGCTATATGGGGTCTCTGTTTATCAGGTCTTTTATGGTATATCCTGTGTGCTAGTTATATCTCAGTCAGCAGTTGGGCAAATAATTTTTTGAGGATGTTCACAACAACCTTTCAGGGGGGCATGGTCTATCACACCAAATTGGTCTAGAAGCAATCCATAGGGTCTCATCTTCTGTGAAAACAAAAGAAGAACCTCTTTTCCAAAGCATCATATCCTTAGACCCAAATTCCGAAGTCAAGATACCTTTATGATATACATCCTGGTTTATCTTAGCAGCCCACACAATGAGATGTGCTTCTGTACTTAGCTCCTTCACAGTCAAAAAATTCAAAGAAAACACAATAATACACAGAATCCAGAATCTCTGTGAAATCTACATTTTTACGTGGCTTATTTTTTTACTCTATTACTTACTCTGTCTCTTTAAAGACTTTATCCATTTTTTAAAGCATTAACTATATTTTATGACTTTCTATACTCTTTTTCTTCTCTCTCGCAAGCCTACGTACATTTATCTGGCACTATAACCCATTTAGAGGTCTTTTATGTCTGAATCTGCCCTATTTCCTTGTCTTTTATTCTCTACTGTCTTGAAGAGCTTTTAAAACACTAAGCAGCTTGGTTGCAGCTGCTCTGGATGTTAGCTCCACCTCTCTCCAATTTCAAAATGGTGGACATACCAATTCTGCTAGCTCTGGGGCCACCAGGTAAGAGCTGCACTCAGCATTTTAACTCTCAGACTGAGCATGTGGCACATAAACTCTTTCTTTCTGAGTTACAGCCAAATCTGCCACACAGAGCACCCCACAGCCTGGAAACATCTCTGTGTATGGCGGCAGGAATGCACCATGCTCTCCTCCTGTGCATGCCTAGTAGACCTGATCCTACCACCTGCCCAGGCAGGGAGCACCAAGCCACAGCCATGGTCTTAGGGACTTTTTTCCCAAATCTGAGTGATCACACAAACATACAGGCCCACAAATGCCATTTAAATGCGTAATAGCTAGCGTTTGTACCAGCGGCACAGCCCAGGAAGCTGCATTTTAAAATGGTGCATCTTTTTCCTGCTGCTATTGCTGAGTCGGGAAAATTTCTCTGCAGCACCCTGACAGCAAACAACAAAAAGCTATGTTAAACTCTATATTTCTGTCTTCCTTGTAAAGCCCTCTCAGGTTTTACATGGAGGTAGTTGACCACATTGAGGCACCAATCTGTAGTAGGAGGAGTGGGTCGCATTACTGGCGCCGGGCTAGCTTAACCCCCAAAAATAACCACACAGAAACTGTATTAATTAAATTACTGCCTGGCCCATTATATCCAACCTCTTCTTGGCCTACTCTCACATCTTGATTTAACCCATTTCTAATAAATCTGTGTATCACCACGTGACTGTGGCTTACCAGCAAGATTCTAAGCTATGTCTGTCTCAGGCCGGAGACTCATGGCATATGCCTGTCTCTGCTTTCTTACTCCCAGAATTCTGTTCTGTCAACACTGCCTACCTAATGGCTGTCCTATCAATAGGCCAAGGCAGTTTCTTTATTCAACCAATGAAAGCAATACATAGACAGAAGAAGCTCCTACATCAGTTGACTATTAGAATTTATTGTCTATATAAGTATACACTTTTATTAGTAAAACATGAAAGTTCCCTACTTTTGGTTCAAAGTCAAAAATTCCACAGATGTTTTTCTGTTCTTTTTAAAAATTATTTTTATAACTGATGACTTTTGACGGATGCATGGCAACAGCCACATTCACTTCCTATGTCTTGCTTTGATATTGCTAGCAACTAACAAGAGAGCTCTGGTGAAATATCAAGCTTCACGTAAGTTGATGTTATAGAGTGACAAAGGAATACATAACATCAACTTACATGAAGCTTCATATTTCTCCAGTGCTCTCTTGTTAGTTGCTAGCAATATCACAAGCAAGACACTCTAAATTTCTTGTCTAAAACAAACTTTAAACAGAACAATTGCTGAACAATATACAATGAATATTATAACTCCGTATCTGAGAGTTACATCATTTAGGAATAGTCCTTAGGAACAAATTCTAAAAGGACATAGGAAGTGAATTTGGCTGTAGTCTTTTTACTGTGGGGTGGGAAATTCAACCAATAATTCCTGTAGAGAGGAGAGAAGACATCAACAGGAGCTCTGTGTGTGCTAGCATCATGAATGTGCTGCTGGACCCTTCCTCTAAACCTGAAATTTATCATTAAGAGAAATTCACTAATTTCTTTTTTTTTCCTTTTTTTTTAAATTTATTTATTTATTGAGGATTTCTGCCTCCTCCCCGCCACCGCCTCCCATTTCCCTCCCCCTCCCCCGATTAAGTCCCTCTCCCTCATCAGCTTGAAGAG
>NC_022016.1:16078025-16087313 GCF_000317375.1 Microtus ochrogaster
CTTGTTTTTTACTGCTGAGTAGTACTCTAATATGTATATATTCCATACTTTCTTCATCCATTCTTCTATTGAAGGCATCTAGGTTGTTTCCAGGTTCTGGCTATTACAAACAATGCTGCTATGAACATAGTTGAGCATATACTTTTGTTGTATGATACACCTTTGGTCCTGACACTTCAGAGGCAGGCAGATCTCTAAGTTCCAGGAAAGTCTGGTCTACAAAAAGAATTTCAAGACAGAGATACACAGAGAATCCCTGTCTTCAAAAACATAAACAAGAGATTCAGATTTATATTTCCTTCCCAAGGCAAATAGAATAGTTTATTTTGGGAGTAAACTTGGGTAGCTGGGGATGAGAACAGAAGGGATCAGGAGGGTACAGGATGGTGGAGGGAGAAAATATGGGAAGAAAAGTGTGGGCATTTGGGGAATGATGTGGAAGCCTAGTGTGGTGGAAACTCCCTGTCATCTATAAAGCTGACCCTAGCAAGGACTCCTAGTAATAGGGCATATAGAGTCTGAACTGGCCATCTTCAATAACAAGACAAGCCTCCCAGTGGTGGTACTGGAACACAGTCGCAAGACCTTCAACCTACAATTTTTCCAGCCTGCAAAATGTGCTGAGGTAATGGTGGTGCAGTGCTTGTAGGATGAGCCAATAAAGACTGGTCTAACTTGACCCTCAAACCCAGAGAGGGATCAGTTTCACAATACTGCCAGGATGACCAGGAACCATAGATTGCATAGCCCCAAGATGTAGGATAGAACTAAACATAGTAGAGAGAGGGAAAACTGAAATAGGGGTGTATTGTATGAGAGAAGAATGAAAAAAAATTAAAAATTTATTTAGGGGTTGGAGAGATTTCTCAGCACTAGAAAGACTTCGCTGATATTCCAGAGGATCCAAGTTCAATTCCCAGTACCCACATAGCTCCTCTCAAGACTATAACTCTAGAGCCAGGGGACCCAATGACTTTCTACAAGTCCTTCACTCATGTGGTGAACAGACACAGAGGCAAAAACTCATCCACATAAAACAAATATGAAGGTAAAAGCTATATTAAATACCATCAATAATTGGACATTATACATCTAATTACAGAAGATACAAATATACAACTATGTTGTAACAATTGCAATTTAGAAACAACAGAAGAAACATACAAAAATCAAGAGAGAACCAAAGGGAGATAGGGGGATGGAGGTACAACAGCTGCTTCTCAGCAGCCCTGAGGCTCACATTAAAGCTCTTGCACTACAGAGGATGCCTGGCAGAATATGGTGTCTGTACATTATGTCTTCCTGTGTTTGACGTGACTTATCTAGAATATACTAAAACTTTAAGAAATCTTTAAAAGAATAAACATTTTTTTTTCTTTGGATGCATGCCTTCATTACAAATGATGCTATTATATAGAATAAGTCCACGTTTCCAGCAGTCTAACTATAATTTTGTGAGCATTTGTAGAAAGGATCAGAACTTCTCTATGTTCTTGTCAAGGGTAACAGGATGAATGCCCACATCGTGGAATTGTGAACACTGAATTTACTAACACACCCAAAGTTAAGCAGAACTTGGTGCCTAGTGTTTGCTATACAACTAGTTGTCACAACAACATCCATATATATTGGTTTTTCGAGACAGGGTTTTTCTGTGGTTTTGGAGCCTGTCCTGGAACTAGCTCTTGTAGACCAGGCTGGTCTCAAACTCACAGAGATCTGCTTGGCTATGCCTCCCAAGTGCTGGGATTACTTAGATTATTTTGAGACCACGAGGATAAGACTGTTTCCAAATAATTCATAAACATAAATTATGTACAAATCACTCAGGTATAGTAAATTCAAGGAGAAAAAGAATAAAATTAAAATGTCTCACAATGTAGCTGACACCAATGTGGTGACTGTTTTCTCTGCCTCACCAGAGGTCAGTATTGAGTGCTTAGCTGTATTAGGAAAGGACATATAATTACATGGTGAAATGAGAAAGATAATCCCCAGATGAACGATTGATAGTCTAGTGATTAAACTGACACATATACAATAATAATCAATTCCCAGATTCTGTACAGCCCACAGCTCTCACTAAAGTGCTGAAGAGTTGACTGAGAGAAATAGAGCTTTGTAAGAAAAACAATATATAGGTTGTGACGCAACTCAGCCCAATATAACATGTATTGTGAATCCTAGGTCACCAAACGTGTTTGTGCACCATGCCCATGTTTGGTGCCCTCCTTAGTGGCCAGAAGATGGAGTCATAACCCCTGAAGTCACAGAAGTTTGTAAGCCACTATATGGATCTCGCAAACTACCCATAACCTTTCAAGATCATAAAGTAAGTTGATCCCCTGAGCTATATCTCCAACCTTTTCACGTGGGGAATTCTCAAAAAGTTTAAAATGTACCTGCAATAAGACTCAGCTTTGTTATATAGCCAAAGGACTCCACATTAAACTTCACATATACATGTCCAACCATGACCCTTTATTATACTATTCAAAACAGCTAAGAAAGGGAGCTGCCTAGATGTCTTCAACTGTGGAATGCTATTCAACTGTCAAAATGAGGTCAAAATGTACATGAAATTGAAGGACATAGAAATTTTTTTTTTTATCAAAACAAGGAGTACTCTAAGAGAGACATGAATGGTTGCTCCTGGGAAGGGGAAATAGCTTATATTTCCTGAGTGAAATGGAGGAGAAGGAGGGGTGAAGGGGAGAGTGAGAAAAATGTGAGGGAATGGAATGGTTGAGTTGGTAGAGGGACAGAAAGTGATAGCAAGGAAAGAGATACCTTTAAGAGGGAGTCATTGTAGGGTTAAGGAGAAATCTGCTACTAGGATACTCACAGGATGACCTCAGCTAAGACTCCTAACAGTGGTTGGAGAGGTGCCTGAACTAGCATTTCCCTGTACTCAGATTCATGACAACTCTAATTATTGTCATAGAACCTTCATCCAGTAACTGATGGAAGCAGATGCAGAGATCCTCAACTAAGCACTGGGCCAAGCTCCCAGAGTCCAGTCAAAGAGATGGATAAGACGCTATATGAGCAAAGAGGTCAGGATTATGATGGGGAGACCCACAGACACAGCTGACCTGAGCTAGTGGGAGCTCAGTGACTCTGGACTAATAGCTGTGGAACATGCATAGGAGGAAATTTCACCCTCTGGATGTGAATGACAGTTGTGTGGTTGGGACAGTCTGTTGGCCCATTGCCAATGGAACCAGGAATAGTCCCCAGTGTATGAACTGGCTTCTTAGAGCCCATTCCCTATGAAGGAATATCTTCCTCAGCCATGATATGGGGGGGGTGCCTTGGTCCTGCTTCAACTTCGTATGGCACACTTTGTAGACTCCCCCATGGGAGGCCTTACCCTTTCTGAGGAGTAGGTGTGGATTCTGGATTCGAGGGGGAAATGTGGGGGAAGTAGTAGGAGGGGAGGGAGGGAGAATTGTGGTTGTTATATTAAATAGAAAAAAACCTGTAAAATGAAAAAAATTAAAACTTCACGTAGACACAACCAAAAAAGTGTGAAAACTTCTTTTTAGTGAGACACTTTGTTATTTAAACATTATGGTCAACAACTATTTTGTGAAACCTAAAGTTTTTAACTCATATTTGGATCATCTATTCCACATTTAATTCAGGTATAAAAATCTGGTTCTTGCTTGTTATAAGCATGTTTTTGTTTTAGTGACTGTGGTCTTACCTTATACTTTCAGATACAGATTGTGCTTATTTCACTTTATTTTTTTAAAACTATTTTGTTTTCTTGCCTCAAAATCTCGAGACTATTTTGGAGAAAAGAATAAAAACTATTCATAAAGTTTGTGGCAGGGGGAAGGAAAATTTGTACTGAAAGAACAACTATATCTAGGAAGAGCAAGTCCCGCTGGTTCTTTCTTATTTGTGGATTCTAGCTCTGAAACTTTAGAATTGAGTATGCAATCTAGAGTTATGATAAAATCTAGGGAAGTAAAAAGGCACCCTGATCCGAGTGGGGGCAGGGGAGGAACACTATAAAACAGATAGCAAGACATAGGTGCTCTGAGAGGGGAAACAGAAAAAAAGTGAGAGGGGACTTTATCTGGAAGGAGGGCTAGGAGGACAACCCTGAGATGGAAGAATTAATGTAAATAACACTAAAGATGTTTGAAAAAGCCAATCAGATTATTTCACGTGACTTAAAATAAAATGTAATATGTGTGTGTGTGTGTACATATATAAATGAATTAAATTAAGTTGGACATTTGGCTGATAATGCTTCTCATAAGACCCAAAAACAAAGCAAAACAGTATTAAGTATAGGAAACCCCCAGTCAAGTCTTTGGTTATAGAAGCACAAAACACAGAATATATATATATATGTATATATATACATATGCATATATACATGTATATACATTTATACATACATACATATATATATTAAAGTCCTTGGTTGGTTCACAGAACTTGAAGGTAAAACCCTCCGTGTGAGGACACCATTTGCTTAGTCCACAGGACTTGAAGAGTTCCAGTTTGTTCTGACCTAGAAGCCTCCTACAAGAGGCATAGCTTTTATAGCATGCAGTGGGATACTGTAAGCTGCCAAGAGAAACAATCAACTAGTAAAGCCTTTAAATCCAACAATGACCTGGATGTTAGATATACCCAAGAGTTTAAAGGTTGCACTTCCATGTCAGGGGTAGCCAACAGTCACAAAATTGAACGGAAAGTGCACACAATATCAAAGAATCCATGTCTGGTAGAGTACACCTAACCAGCTAAATGTGGAAGCTGAGATCATGAATTGTGGAGAGGACTTGCTACAGCCATGTTCCTAAGCATTTCCTAATTACATTCTGAATATTTTCTTTAAATCCACAGATAAGTGTAGCTTATCTTCTTTTATAAAAGAAGTCTTTTTATGCAATAAATGAAGATCATCACAGAAATTCACAATGGGACAACATGAAGAGAACAATTGACCATGGGATACCATTCCCAAATGATAGAGCTACAAAAACAAAACAAAACAAACAAACAAACAAACAAAAATACTGTACCTAAGGCTCAGGGAGCTTTTAGGAAGGGTGGGACCTCTTGTATGATATAGTCTTTACTGTATATGATTGTGACTTGTACTCATGAAATCTTCCTAATGTGGTTGAGTAAACAAGATTTTGGCAAAGAAAACAACACTAGAAGTCCCATTAACAATGGGGGATAGCTCAAAGGGAGTAAGATCTAGATGAAGAGCTATGCATAATTAATGACTGCTAAGAGAGGGGAGCCAGGCTTCTTAAAGGACATGCCTGCAATATGTTTTCCAGTCTCGTGTGAAATTTCCTAAATACATAGACATACTAGCAACATCAATGGACTCAAATATGTATAAGTATATATATATAAACACATATTACATATGCATATATATGAGTGAAAGAGAGAAACTGCAAATTTGAGTAGATGCATGTGAGTAATTGAGGGGGAGAACATGATACAAATATAGTGCTTATGTTTGAAATGCCTCAACCAAAGACTAATAAAATAAATGCTAAAAAGCATTTGACATGCAAGAAATCTAAAAATAAATAACTGTAAGTAAATGGTAAGATGGATGTTTAATAGAAGATTTTAAAATTGATTTATCTTAATTAAATTATCAAATATTTGCCCAGAAAATTCTAAAACAGAGAAACTAACCATTCCTAATCACTTAAAAGTAGAATTACTATAACAATGGTAAACTTTGCTGAGAATCCAGATAAGAAACAAATACATTTTAGCTTTATTACCTATTGTTATAATTCCACTGTGGGATATTATAATTATATTTCTTAAAATTTTAAAATTATTAAATTCAATTTAATTTAAATAAATTTCTTAAATTAAAATGCAATTTTTAAATTTGGTATTTAAAAATACCATGTTTCATATTTGCTTTTGTTAGAGAATCTCTGTTTTACAAAACATCTGCATCAAAATTTAAAGTATTTGTGTACTATAGTCAATAGCACACAGAATTATATCTGAATGTTTTATAAAATCAATGTATTTGATCTATTTTCTACCATTCATACAGTTTCCACTGTCTTAAGGAAATTACAAACAAGTATATGTATTAACAATCACTTTGGTGGGAACACACAATGTCTATTACATGAAGAGAGCAACAATAACCACTTTCAATCTAAAAATTTGTTTAGTAACACAAGGACATCTATGATTACAAGAAAATATTAGGAAGGAACCACTGACTAAAGTGATTCAATAATTTTGTTTTTGTGTTTTGATCTTCATTAAGTTATACTTTCCTGACATGTAGTATTTGTTTCATACATAATTATTAGCTAAAGATTTATACCTTCCAAAATTATCTCACCATATATTATAGAAATTCAATAATTATTGGCAAATTCAAAACTGATATAAAATATACTATTTCTTTAATTGTATTATCGAAATGCACTAGAATAAAATTCTATTTGTGTAGATGAGAGAAAATAATATACTTTCTACTATAACATTACTAAATACTACCAAGCAAAAGGATATTTTTCCTGAAAGGTAAAAATTCTTACATTTATTTATATAGTGAGACCTAACATTGATATTCAAATATTCTTTGTTCAGCCATATTTTCCATAGAAATCATAGTAATAGGTAAATGAAGAAGCAGAATTATGTGAATGAGCACAATTATGTCCATTTAAATTTTTTAATTTTGACTTTTAATAAGTTATACCCACAACATGTGATTAAAATTCTAGAAAGAAAATGATTTTCATAAAAAGTTAAGAGCTTTCTTTTCTCTATCCTGCTCATTTTCCTCTAAGTGACAAATATTACTAAATATTTAAACTACCCTTCCTCTCATATTTTCAATGTCATGTTTTAGGAATAAGAATATATGACATATACATTTCATAATTTTTAAACCTGAGAGACCACTAACATGAAAACACGCATAAAGTTTTCAGTAGTGAAAAGGATTTGGTTAAGTTATTGTCGTGCTCTTTGTTTTGAGGAGCATGAAGAAAGCAATGAAGCAGTATTAACCAGCAGCATAACAGGTCGACATAAATCTCTAAAATATGTGTTTTCATAATTAAAAATAATTGTATGTGCTTCAGCAAACTATGTTCTGCAGTATAATTAAACATACTTAAATATATTAACTTTATAAGTAATTTGCATAAATTATTCCAGTTAAAAATTTCAGTGTACATTAGAGAATATTATGATCTTTATCAATGTGCTATACTATTAACCAAATGAATAATGATATGGCTTTAAAAGTTGAGATATAATTATAACCTCCGTAGAGCCTCTGAACTGAGAGTGCTTTGGGTATATGAAATGATTGGCTGAACTGTAAGGAGAATTAGATTTGTTGATTTGAATATTGTAATTGAGCATTGATACTGTGTCATTTGCAGAATATCAGCCCTTAGCTCCTATTCTCAATATTTCTTTTGAGGTTTATTAGTTTATATTACTAGACTTTTCTTCAGAGAAATGATGGTGTAAATATATAGTTCTATTTATAGCTGTTACTTATCCAAGTTGAATAAGCATTTTTATTTTGTGTGATATGTGTTAGTATAAATAAAACTAGGAAGTAGAAACTGACTGAATGCCTCCTTGATTCAACATGTACTTTCAGTGGAGTTTACAAGGAGCTGTTTGGTAAGGGTAGGACACACAGTTTTCTGGCCAATTACTAAGCATGCATCAGGGAATTGCAACCTTGAGTTTAATTCTGAGTTTGGTCATTAAGAAGGCAAGAGCATGGGAATAATTCTCAAACAATTTTGTATCTGACAGAGGGTTGTAAACATAGAATATACAAACCCCCTAAGACTGACTCTATCACAATTTCCAGGTATACCACTCTTAGGTGTGTACCCAAAGGACTCTACATCCTATTAGAGACACTTGCTCTTCCAAGGCTACTGCTGTGCCATTCTTAATAGCCAGAAATTGGAAAAATCCTAGGTATGTAACAACTGATGAATGAATAATGAAATTATATTACATTTACAGCATGTAATATTATTCAACTGTTAAGAAAAATAAAGTTATGGTATTTGAAGACATATGGATAGAGCTAGAAAAATATTTTGAGTGAGGTAACTCAGAATAAAACAGACAAATATTGCATATTTTCTCTTATATGTAGATATTAGATTAAGTTTTAGATATTGTGTTTTAGTCCAAATGACAACAGATTTTAGGTATCTAGTCAAGGAACATGGGAGAGAAGAGAACCACCAAAGGAAGCAGAAATACAGTAAACAAATGGGAAACCTGAATAGAAAGGTTAAATATGAAGGGGAGAGGAAGGCGGGATAGTAGAGGTAATATAAAGATAAACAACAAATATGAGAGGGATTTTAAAAGGGCACTAGATAACCATTAATCCAGAAATTTTCTAATAAATATAAATATATGAAAGGTACTAAAATGAAGTTACCATATAATGGGGGAGACAATACCTAAAAAAGACATCATATACCAACAAGAAAAACCTCCAGTGCCAGGAATGTGTGACCACTACCTGAATTGTTGGTCAAAGTGATCCTATAACCTCTCCAAAATATTATGAGCTATTGAAAAAGATATTTATTTCTCTGTAGAATCTGATGGCATGACCTTATTGTTGAGGACGACACGTATGCCTTTGAACACAGAAAAAATTGAGCTCATGAACAATTACAAATTTCACTCCTATTGACTAGTGAAAGGAACTCTGCATACTATCCTGAAAAAAGGTAATTATAAAGATCACCCACCAACAAACCATGTGACAAACAATAGTAACCTTGACAAACAATAGTAACCTATCTAAAAGATATATTGGTACAATAGCTACCCAAATGTTATGGAAGTAACCAACGACTTTCTCATTGATAATTGGATTAATCAATATTGGACCCATACCTGGCACCACTGAAGTTTCAAGAGTCTGAGACTAGAAAGGTTATGGGCTTAGGGGAAAAAAAAACACCTACTACTATTATTCTTCTAAAGAAACACAGAATTGAAATTACTCCAAATAGCATATTGCTATGGTTATAAATCAGTACCTTTCTCAACTAACATCAGAAAAAATTCTTGCAATAGTTGGAAACCAACACAGAAACACATGCCTGGACAATGTTCAGAGAGTGAGAGACCTTAAAACACTCAATCCTTAATGGGATGTCTTTTTAAAATTCCCACAAGTCTAGGCTCAAGGATCTATAAAGAAGATGAGAATGAAAGATTATAATAAATAGGTAGTGGATGACTACAAGGAAA
>NC_022016.1:16088499-16114356 GCF_000317375.1 Microtus ochrogaster
AGTTACCAAGGATTGACATTCTGTTCATATGATAACAACCTGTATAAACAGAAAGTGTTTGGGGACAAGCAGGATTCAATGTCCATTTAAAAAAATGATGGGCACACTTGTTTTTACTGTGCAGAGGAAAATATTAAAATTGTCTGACTATGCAAAACACAGAAAATGAACAAACAATATGTTACATTTTTTGCCCATTTTAAAGTTGAATACAATCAGGAGTCCCTAGTGTTCTTCAAAAGAATCTGCTTACTTAATCTACATATCTACACAGCTTAATCGAAAGACTGCACAATATAGTGACAGGTGGCTTTGTCATTAATTTTCCACATAAAACAAAGTTCATGCTATTTCTCAAGAATCAATTTAGAGACAAGAAATATGCCACTAATGTTTCATGTTAACTGAAAGAATACAAATAACAATCTCCAAAGCTCAAAAGATGCTTTTGTTATGCAGAAATTGTCCTGCATTTATCGATCTTAATGGTCCTTACATCAGTGCCCTGATCTACATAGACCCATGTTTCTCATGGGGCTCCAGTAGAAAGATTAGAATCTCAGTACACACAGGAACTAGAATCTCTGTGAGAACTGTGGAATGAATGACCCTATGCAATATTTTTTAACAAACAAGTACACAGAAGGTTTTCTAGGAGAATACCACATGACTATCTCTCTGAGATAATATTCAATTGATAATATCTGTATTGTACCCATCTAAATTTTAAGAACTCAGAATAATACCTAGGAAATGATACAGCCTTAATAAGTATGTATGAAGTACACAAAAGCCTAATTGACACCCTTCATGTGGATGACACTTGCAATTAAACCTAGGGTTTCATTCATGTGGCTCAAGTACTCTATCACTGATCTACATCTTTACTCCTCTTCACTTTTTGTTGGTTATTTTTGAGACTTGGTCTTTCTGTGTAGCCTTGACTGGGCTGGAACTCATTACATAGATCAAGCTGGTCTGAACTACACGAGATCTGATTGCCTCTGTTTCCTGAGTCCTAGTATACGGGCATTACCATCATGCCCAGCTTAATACTTATTTTTAAAATATTTTCAAAATACAGATTTGTTCACTCAGTTTCTCAAACACCAAATTCATGTTTTTCTTTCTCTTAAAAACAAACGAAATTTAAAAAGTGTATGCACATATACACATACATGCACACACATCAAAAACTATGCAGTCCATTTGTATTGGGCATCTACTTCTAAGCATGAGATCTGCCCTGGAGGATGGCTGATATAAGAAGTATCACTCCATTAAAGAAAAGTGTTTTCCCTTTTCTTAGCACCTATTAATTATAAACAACTTCTTGGTTAGGGGTGAGGCTTTGTGCCCAGTTTCCCTGAAGGAACCTATACATTTACAATGTACTGAAATAAGAGATGTTGGAGCTGCCAACCCTAAATGAGATGTTTTTATTATATCCCTCCCTTCAAAGCTCAGGGCCCTAAATAAAGATTGCAAAATCCGGCAGTAGAGGATGACATAGTCTATCAGATACAAAAGGGATGATTCTCTTTTAAATTCACAGAGACTGTGGCTGCATGCTCAAGACTTGCACAAGTTTCATTTCTTAATTTTTGTCTTGAGATAATATAATTCAGTTGTGGAATCAGTCCTTGAATAAACTCTCTACTTTAGGATGGTCTTGAACTTGTATTCTTGTTGCCTTAGTCCATGAGGATGGAGTTATAAGCATTTACCAACACATCCAACTTATTAATGTGTATATATAACATATGGTTATTTCAAAATGTAGAGCGAAAGAGTAGGATTATCTGCTTTACTTGTAGTCTTCAGGAACTCTACCTGTTGCCAAATCACTACTGACTGCAAGAACAATTATTCTCTTACTTTACCATTTACAAGATTACTCATAAATCTTGTTAAAAAGCACACTTTATAAAAAAGGGGGGGTCTTAAATGTGGCCTTAGACCTTATAGTCCCAAAGAGCTACAGGTGATCTAATGATCTAATAATTGGACAAAGAATCATCCTTTGAGTATCCATGACTTCAAAGTATGTGAAAGATATGAAATGCATAATTATGTAATCAAAAGACATATCCCATAACAACTAAGTGACTATAAACACTACATACATCAAGATTTTGTTCTGCACAGCTCCCCTTCTCACTTACTCTGTTAGATCATTTCAGGGCAAACTGAAACATGACACTTTTCATACAAAAATGACTGTCACAGGAGATGTTTTATTCCTGGAATAAGACGGAAACTCTGCTGTCTTTTAGAATTAAATTTACTTTTTTTATTCCCAAATACCGAAGCATTTCTTCTGATATTTCCTATGGATTAAAAACAAATAGGCAGAGACTTAAATGTTTCAGTGACATGTTCTCGTATAGTTAAGATTAGACAAAGCGTGACTTCAGGGAGAGCAGACCCTGCACCTTGCCTGCTAGAGCCTACCCTTTCGACAGGGGCCATAGGTGAGCTGGCCCTGAGATTGTGAGAGCAGGAGATCTGACCACACCTCCTTCTGCCATGTGGTGGCATGTGTGGGATAAAGATGCCTCCTCCCTTCACCACCCCTTGCCACCTGCAGCAGGCTGAAGAAGTGGCCTTGGGGGGACAAGAGCAGGAGAACTGGCCATGCATCTCACAAATTGCAGGACCCAGGAGAGCATGACCTTTATCTTGCCTGGTGAGCAGAGTAGGTTGGCCCTGGTGGTTAGATAGAAGTGAGCTCTCTAAGAGAAAAGGAACTAGACATGCTCCTTGCTGCCTGCTATAGTGGTTGAGCAAGCTGGAGCAATGTTAAAGAGCTTGACATTGTGAGGGAAAACTGGCAGGTTGACCAACCCAGCAACCACCTAGGCCCAACAACAGAGCTACGAGATGCCCACTTCACCTTTGGAGTGTTGGAGCATGTGAAAAAGCATGTACAGATCCAAATTGCAGGATCTTCATGAAACAAGGCAACAATTGGATATCCAAGAGGAGTCTCATTGAGAGCCCAGTATCCAGAGTGTAGCAGAAGCCAGAGGTCTTGAATCTTATCAATGACTCATTGCAGTAAACACTTACAAGCAAAATTTTATGAACTAAAAGACACACACACACACACACACACACACACACAAAATGTTTTACACTACAGTTTCCATGCTGAGACTATTTTTAAAATTTTTTGTGTGTTAGTTTTTGTTTGTTTGTTTGGTTTGGTTTTCTTTTAAGTTTTATTCTGTTTGGGGTGGTTTCAAGTGCAGAGAGAAGATATGAAGGGATGGGGAGATGAATGGGATTTGGGATGCATGGTGGGAAATCCACAAAGAATCAATAAGAGAAATTGAAAAAAAAAAGATTAGAGTGGATAATGTGGAAGCATCCAATTCAATATTCTCCAGATTTACTCATCTTTCCAAGAATTTAAATAGGTCACCTATCACCATTACTAAAATAATACAACAAAGGGGTAATTTATTATTATTGTTGCTATCTAATTAATAACATGAGAGAATGCTGACAGCATGTGTAGACAGAGATTGTAGAATTATGACACATAAAGTATCACTATACACCATACCATCTTTTCTGTATTTTCTTCTAGATCATTTCTAAGCACTACATGGTTTTAGATTGCTTAAGATGCATATGCTTCAAGAAAAGATGCTTTAACTAATAATTCTCTTTTGGCAGAAGACAAAATCAAAGCATAGCCAAGTGAAATATTTCACCCAAGATCTTGCAACATAACCAGGGTCCAAACTGAGACACCTAACCTTAGAGTCCTCTCTTAGCCACTCTACCTTGCTTCTTTTCTATATTGACAGATATTTCTTTGGGCCACCAGCTTTCAAAAGAAATGACATGAAAACTTATTATTCATTTTAAAACTCAAACTTTAGCCGGGCGGTGGTGGCGCACGCCTTTAATCCCAGCACTCGGGAGGCAGAGGCAGGTGGATCTCTGTGAGTTCGAGACCAGCCTGGTCTACAAGAGCTAGTTCCAGGACAGGCTCCAAAGCCACAGAGAAACCCTGTCTCAAACCCCCCCCCCCAAAAAAAAGATAATCTGGTGTTTTTATTGCTCACCTGTTCTTTGTAGTGCTCTATAATCTCATAAATTTATTTCCTAATATTCAAGGAATCTCCATCCACTTGTTTGAAGTATTAAAAGAAACACATCAAAGTCTCCACAAATGTTTTTCCCTATGTATGTAGTATTTTGTTAACTAATGATATTCTCTCTTCTCACTAATCTAATTCAGAACATCTGAGTGAGACATTTCAACAATTTTCCTTTCTTTCTGTAGTACATCAGGCTATATGTTAACGAATGTGAACTGTTCCTCAGGTTTACCTAAATTGGTTTGCACCACTTCAATGTTTTCATCCCTGAGTTAGCTTCCTAAATTATGGCTTTTCTTTCTCCAAATAATCTTTGACACCATCTTTAAGCCTGTTTTAATAAAACACATATAATAATGTAATTTATTAGTTAAAATTCTTATATTTTCTTTTTATGTAGACTGAAGCCCTGACGGATAAGGAAATGTGTGAAACAATTTCTAGTTTAACTCGTCCTAACAGACCATTTCCAACACAGACTCAACAATTTTTTTCTCAAGATGTTGTAGGTACAGTTTTGTTTTAACCAAAACAACCTTGTCCATGCTTTTGGTTTGACAGAATTTCTTCATTATTTAATGGTGCTTTCTTACTCAAGCAACACTTTCTATGCATCCACACAGAAAAGGGTATATATCTGCTTATATACCAAATATATTTCTGTGTGTCAGTCCTTACTGGGTGATTCTAGTAAGTGAGAAATTTTTTCATAACTTTGGGCACATGAGAAGAATTCAGTAAGCATTTGCTAAACAAATAAATGAGAATCATTAATGTATCCTAACCAATACTTTATGTTAAAAGTGATAAGAAGCTTGAAATAGAGCCTCCATAATAATTCAGTACTGAGGATATAAAGGCAGAAGTCTAAGGAATTTGAAAACAGTCTCAAAACATGCATCTTATAAATTTTAAGACTTAAAAAACAGTTAAACATGTAAGTAATAATTTACCTTAATTACTAGACTCTATCATACTACCCTTTGAGTGATTTCATTATTTTTTAAGGAAAGTTTTGCTATGTTCAGCAAGATAATACTAGAAATAAAATGTATTAATGTTTTGACAAAATCCACACATATCCTGTACTCTACTTCCATGATCACCCATACTCAGAGAAGAAATAAGCAGGAGGAATGGAGTAGACTGTTGGCTTCCAGGAAAAAGGAATAACCCTTTATGTAATGCTTAGTATAGACTTTGTTATCAGAAATGTGGTAGAAAGAAAGAATGGAAAGAAGACACAGTGGTCTGGTGGATGAAGAATGCTCATCTTTGGCTGCAACCCACTGGACTGATAGTAGTGCAAGACACTGATTATTCCTGCTTTGATATCTGTAATAAGGGTGTTCCCTGTGCCATGCTATGATATCTTTATGAAAACAAACTGAAAGTAAAAGATTAGGAAGCAGCTAATTTTGCCACATTCTCAAAGCACATAACTCCTGTTTGGAATCTCAAAGATGAGAATTATCTTTTCGTGACCTCTAGGTGGGGCTGCTATACCAGCTTGACATTTGCGCAAGTCTAAATAGGGAGTTCATTTCATTGTCCCCAGTTAAGCTAGGGACAAAGATCGCTGACTACAGAAAACCTAGCAAAACAAAAAGAAACCAAAAAAACTCACATTTTTTTTTATTTAAGCATCTAGAATTTAAGCAAGTAGAGAGTTCTGAGAATAGTAGGTGCCTGCTGTTTATACATTAAGAATACTCAATGTACAAAGTTCTTGTTTTAGATAAATAGATAGACAGATATAGATATGCAATAATATATATTTGCAGTTATAATCATAGAAAATTCAAGGAAACCCAAAAGTACAGTAAGTGATGCAATAAGCCTTTATATCCTCATAATAGTATACACAATAGCTCACATGTGGCCAGTCCTGTTCACATGTGCTGATGCTGTGAAAATGAATGTTCCAGATATTCACAATTGTTCTTAGGAAAACTAAATTGATGAAACAACTTAGTGAACAAATTACCTTTAAAATGAAGCTCATGGTATACCAAACCTGTGAAGGGAAGGTTGTGTAGAAATTGTTTGTAAAGACAAAGAAGGCTGCTTCTTTACTAGATTGCCTCATAACCTGGGTGCTGGGTGCTGAATATAGTGGTTAGTATCCATTTGGATACAGGATATAAAATTGTATATATGACTATTTACTAGTATATAAGAAGGAAGTGATGTTAGAGAACATGGGCTTCATATGTTCTGACCTGGTGCTAGACACAAACTAGAGGAAGAAAAGGCCCTTTTGTTTGGTAATAGCATTGATGGAGAAATTTCACTTGTACAGCTTAGAGAGAATTTACAGAGAAAAGACAACTATACCACAGCCCATCCTGTTGATAGATCTTGGAGTTTAACTTAGGCATATTAGCCAAATTCATCATCTTGTTTTCCATTCAAACAGGAGAAAAGTTCTCAAGGCAGCTTACCCACACATCCCAACATACACTCTGTAGAGAGAGATACCTTTGTATCCAACCCTTAAGCCAGGTAGATAACTAGGTAGCCATTTTAGGATTGGCAAGAGACTTGACTCTAGAGGGGCTCCCACGTGTCCAGGGAGATGTCCCCAGTTAGTTCCTTGGACAGCTGAGGAGAGGGAACCTGAAATGGCCCTATCCTATAGCCATACTGATGAATATCTTGCATATCACCATAGAACCTTCTTCTGGCAATGGATGGAGATCGAGACAGAGACCCATATTGGAGCACTGGACTGAGCTCCCAAGGTCCAAATGAGGAGCAGAAGGAGGGAGAACATGAGCAAGGAAGTCAGGACCGAGAGGGGTGCACCCAACCACAGAGACAGTGGGGCTGATCTATTGGGAGCTTACCAAGGCCAGCTGGACTGTGACTGAAAAAGCATGGGATAAAACCGGACTCTCTGAACATGGTGAACAATGAGGGCTGATGAGAAGCCAAGGACAATGGCACTGCGTTTTAATCCTACTGCATGAACTGGCTTTGTGGGAGCCTAGCTTGTTTGGATGTTCACCTTCCTGGATCTGGATGGAGGGGAGGACCTTGGACTTCCCACAGGACAGGGAACCCTGACTGCTCTTCGAACTGGAGAAGAAGGGGAAATGGAGTGGGGGGAGGGGGAGAGGAATGGGGGGAAAAGGGAGGGAAAAGGGAGGCGGAAATTTTTTCAATAAAATTAAAAAAAAAGATATGAAGGGAACAAATCAGCTGGACGCTTCCCATGAGAATTGGCAATAAGAAGTGAAATCCCGACCAAACTGGACCTACAGAGTTGTGTGAGAGCTACAGCAGGTAAATCTGCAGGAAGGAAGAGAAGAAATGGCATGAGGAAGGCCATAGTAAAGAGGAAACTGATGTCACTTCTCCCAGGCTCTTCTGCGCTTCCCTCTGTTTCTCTTTTCTCTCGTCCCCTAGGGTGGTATGAGACTATTGCATTCATGAAATGTGGAACAGATCACAAAGGAGACCTGCTTAGGACTGAGGCAGAGGATAGCTAAAATTTCAGAGTGCTTCCTCTCCTTGTGCTGGTAATGTACCTGATAAAGGGGTTTAAGAATATCTGCTCTGTGGGGAAATTGACGATTAGATAAAATAGTATTATGTTATTGGTGACACGGGAACAGTTGTTATTATACTCAATCACCATTTTGATATTCTGAATATGCATGTACACAAACCCAAGTGACTGTGGTGGTATTAAACCTTTTCAACTTCTGATGGCCAAATACAGCTGAGTACGGGGAGAGCAGCCAAAGGGCTGTATGTGCAACTCCAACACATAGGGAAACACAATGCAAGATCATCAGCTTTTTCTTTTATATAATATTTCCAATTAAATGTGACTAGTGCTGATTGGACAGCTTTCTAAGAGGGAAGGAAAGAAAGAATAACACACCAATAATTCATTCTTGGGATGTGGAGTTTCTCAACACAGAATGGTGGACCTAGAAATTCTTGGTATTACCCAGACACAAAAGAACTTTCTTTCTATTTCCACTCTAGCTTCAGTTGTTAAAGTGAAGTAACCTAGGCCTTGCAATAAGCTGAGCTCTCAGGAAAGAGGTGTTACAGCTAAGAAACACTATGAAGCCAATAGATTTTATGTAAACTTATCAGTTAGACTATCTGATATCAGTGTAATTAAATTAATAGAGTTATAATGCAAGATAGAAAAGTCATTAATGAGAACCAAGAGTTCTTGGATGAAACCGTGTCAGAGGACTGTAGATTGTCACCACTGGGCAGTGGTTTTACTGAGAGGAAGGATGTCTAGATCATTTAAGATCTCAAGAATATGTTTACATCCTTCTAAGACAGTTTTCTTTCTAGACACAGAATAATGTTAATATATTAGAATTCATGGTTGGAATAACTAAGTGCCATCTTGGGAGATTACTATAGACACATGGCACACTGTGATACAGAAGTGAGCAACTCACAGAGGCCCCTTTCATCAACACGGAGTACTTTAAGTTTGTGATTTTCCTAAGTATATAGGGAATAAGGAGCAAAATCTAATGGTTAAGCACTAGAAACAAGACAGGACATCTGTTTTGATGGCTTTAGTTTTATTTGCTGCATGGAATATATTTAATTTTGGTTAGCTATTCTGGATAACACTGATAATTATCACAATTCTAACTGTTTTAAGATAGGTGTGAACTCTTGCAAAGACTGCTAACTCTAACCCGAAAGGAACATCAACTAGTTTCTATGTTCCACAGGACAGAACAATTTAGGAAAAACATTTAGTTATTTGGAATCTTTCTGATTTACTTTAAAACAGGAACAGAGGGATCTGTGATAGTTTCTGAAATTCTTAGCAGGTTAGTGTTTAATATCCACTATCATTTCTTTTCTGTTCACTTAGCAAATTGCATCTGCTTTTCTAGAAGAATACTACCAGGTGTGCTCCAGTGCTAATAGGAATCTACTGTCCTTATCCGAGGCATGTGGGAACAGTATGGAAAGACAGAGGAAGGGGAGAACACAAACATTTCTCTCAACAGCCATGTAGCAATGAGCACTTAAAATTTTCATGATATCCCAGCATGCACCACTTTATGTGAGGTTGGGCTGCGGAAAAGAAGCTAGATGGTTTTGTCAGAAGCATGCCTGGTATGAAAACCCTATTGACTCATTAACCTATATTCTAATAACTAATTGCTGTCCAGTCATCCCAATTTGTCATATTTATGAATGAATACTATGCTAAAATGAAGAGTGAATGCAGGTAGTACTTGGAGTTTTATCTTTGTTGTGATAATTTGGTGTTGGCTTTTGATGCTTTGTAATGTGATGATACTTGCCTAGAATGCAGGAATAACTGGGTTCATTCCCTAGTTACTCTTCCTCCACCACAATAAAACTATAACTAAGATTAATATTAGCTCAAGCAAATAAAAATATATACCTCATAATTAAATTGGAAGATTGTATTTGTAGTGTGCCGTTAACAAAGGAAACAGGGTGCCCAGAAATAGTGAAAATTTCCGGTTGCCTGTTCAAGTGTAGGCCAAGCATTGACTGACTGATGGACAGGAGATTCTTCCCATTCTACACGGATTGAAACTGAGTCAGAGAAACTTCAGAAACAGGGACTGAACTGCTAAAATGCAGGGTGGAGCCTCAGGGACATGCACAAGGCACACCTCTGCAGCACACTTCTTATGGTGATTTCGCAAGTCCTGCAGTTCAAAGTATCTTTTCTTTTCATTGTATTTAATATGTTCTGCAACCTCGGACTTACTTTTTTCCTCATTAAATAACTAAATGCAGTAATCAGAAGAAGAAAGTATAAGACCACATGCTCACAAGCAAATCATCTGACAGGAATAGCTTAAAAGAAAGTGGATGCAATAACTGAAATATTAGAGAACAATGAACTTAGAAAAGCTATCTTTTATTTTATTGTAAGATTTCTCTGATATGATACAATTCTTGTTGCTTCATATAATCACTGATATTCAATTTTTCTTCAACTTTTGCATGTTTGACATTGATAACCATGTATACAGAATTTTCCAGTAAGCTGAAACAAACTGGACTATTCAGATCAGTCACCCATGCATCAGATGTTCAGGTAGAGAGTTGCCATAAGGGCTACAGATTAAGGAGTGTCCTTCAAAATAATATTGACCATAAGCTAACATGATCTCTTATGTCTAAAATATATTCTACCAAGACACACCATTTTCTTCAGATTTGCCTAAATATTGCTGAGATTAATTTATTTACCATCTACCACTTTGGTAAAATCACTTTTCTTAAGAGTACAGACACACAGCTGGTTTCTCTCTAAATGGTACCCACAGACTGTCTGAGGGCTGCGTATGTGATTTTTCCAACATATTTACATTTGATGGAGCTAATAAAAATGAATTTCTCTTGAACATACTAATGAAATTGAGTGTTTTGCTTAAAATAAAATATACAAAGATATTTCAAAGTTCTAGTTGTAATTACAAATAACAGCTTTTGACCAGTTCATGTCATACTTCCCAATAACCACTTTTAAATTTAAATTTTTAAAGATACCCACATTCCTGCTATACCTTGGTTCTATTTAGAGAGAAAATAACTTAATCATTTAATACGCTTTGTATAAAGGCTTCAAACTATTATATGAACATGAAGGAAACATAATTTCAGTAAATGAGACAGTTTACAAACTTCTCAATTTTAAAATCTTACAGGCATGGGATACATGTGATGTTGTGATGTACATACATAATACATGACAAAAATTTGGTTGATTCCACTTCCTTTATCTAAAAAGTCTGCTATTTATTTAGTATTCTTATATAACATACTTCGACCAAGTTTCTCCGTTCCCTAACTCTTCCAAAATACTCCCTCCTTTTTTTTTTTTTACCAAACTTCATCCTCTTTTTCTCTCTTTCTTTCTGCCTCCATCTCAAAAACAAAGAAAACAAAGAAAAATACCACAAAATAAAATAAAAATGCAAGTAAAATAACAACATCCCAAGAGCTTGATATATACAGTGACACTTCAATGGAGAAAACCTTCCTATTCCCAGCAGGAATGGATCATTTGCAAATCGCATCTAGGTTAAGTGTGGGACTTTGAGTTCATTATCCATTCTCATTAATTCTATTTAGCTTGAATCTGTGCCTGTCTTGAACACGCTGGATTTGTTTGTTGTTATTATTATTGTTTACTTTTGTACAAAAGATCCTAAAAGCTCTACCAGAAATTTCTACAACTGATAAATACTGTCAACTAGATATCAAAATTAAGACACAAAAATCAGTATCATTCTTTATATACAAATTACAGTAACTGAGAAAGAAATCAATAAAACAGTACTTTTCATAATAGGCTCAAAAATATTGAGGGAGCTCTAACTAAGCAAGTGGAATGTTTGTATAATAAAAACTTTAACATTGACATACAGTTTGATCTGCCAGAAAGATGTGCTTGGCAGTGGTAGGGTTGTGCCAAGTCTTATTTTAACATGCTGTGCTGTGTTTGGTTAATATCCCTGGGAGCTTTGCTACAGTGGAGGAGTGGAACGGTAGAAAGGGGAAGTCTAGGCTGGGAGAAGGGAGAATGAAGGGAGAGGAAACTGCAGTCTGGAGGTAATACATGAGATAATAATAAAAAAGAAAAAAAAAAAGGTGAAAAAAAAAAAAAAAAAAAAAACAAAGGACAGAAAAATCTCCCCTACTCATGGATTGATAGGACAAATATTGCAAAAATGGTCATTCTACTGAAGGTAACTTAGGATCAATGGGATCTCTATCAAAATCAGCCAAATCCTCAAATATTTAAAAAAATGCTTCAAGTTGCATTTCAACTTGAAACACACACACACACGCACATGCACACACACACACACACAGATTAACACAAAGATACGAGAGAGAGAGAGAGAGAGAGAGAGAGAGAGAGAGAGAGAGAATAGTTAAAGTAATCCTAAATAACTAAATAATAAATGAACTCCTGAGTGATTCAAAACCCCATATTTCAAGCTGTATTACAGAGCTATAGTAATAAAAACAGTAGGGCATTTATTTCCACCAAGACTATTCAAAGCTGTTTCACATAGCTATTTAAAATTATGCAATAAATAATTGTTAAATATAGATATTCTAGGGACATTTCTATATTGCTTTCTGTTGATGTAATAAAGCAGTCTGAGCACAAGTAACTTTAGGAAGAAAATAGTTTAACACTCCTTACAAGTTATAGGCCACCAGTGAGGAAAGTCAAAGCTGATACTCAAGGCAAGCATTTGAAGCAAACGCCTGAAAGAACTCTACACACAGTCTTTGCTCATTTCCCACCCTGGAACACAGGTCCACTTGTGTCATTTTCCTGGGCCTACAACATCAATTCCACAATTTAAAAAAAAAATGCTCCACAGACATACACACAGCCCAATCTGATCAAGACAATTCTGCAATTGAGATTTCCTCAGATTACTCTGGGGTGTTTCAAGTGTTAGCTGAAGCTAACTAAGAGAAACTCTTAAGTTTATTCCCCCTCATTGGAATTTTATAACAGTTAATCAATTTCTGTTTATCCTCTTCCATTATCTACTTTTCTTTGTCCATGGCAATCATGATTTCACTCCTATACTTCTTAAATTTAGTGTATAATCTTATCTATTAGATGTTTAATATGAATTATTAACATTTAAATATCTTCTATCTACTCAAATAATTCCTAGCCCCTTTCCCATTGATATCATCTAATCCTAAACAAATTTGGTCAGTTATTTCTGACTTAGAACATACAGTAGGATTTTTCTTTTATTCAGAGCCCCTTTTTTATTCTCTTGTTTTATTTTTATATCTTAATTTTTTAAATGTTTTAGTTCAAAAATTTCTGGTGCTATTATAACCCTGCTATTTACCTTTTTCTCTCTAGATACATCACTTAAAGTGTTCTGATTCACCTAGGCTATTTCTCCAGGTCAATTGATTTTTCTTGGATTTCCTATGGTCTCCATTTTGGATCATTTTCTCTCTTTTGCCAGGAAAAACCTGACCTCTAAGTCCACTTCTGTCTGTTTCTGAATTATAGTTCCATTTTGATGTAGAACATCTCAGAGTAACAACCTTGGAAAGTCATAGTTGGTTATTTTATGTGACAACTATTTGGGGGTACTATTGGATATATTTTAGTATATATCACGAAAGCAGAGATACTACCTTCACCTTTGGCTGTATCTGAAGGGCCAACTCGACTTCAATTTCTGATCCTGCCTTGTAATCTACTTTACCTTTTAAGTTACCATTATGCTTGAACTAGTTGATTGGGAGATACAACTCAAATGACAGGAGTTATTTTATCAGCCACAGACAAGTGGGGAGATGTTGGCAAAAAGGGAGCTGATGCAAGGGCAGTAAAGCAGAGTAAAGTCCACAGAAAACCAACCTCAGATACTGATGTAGAAGGCAAGGTGGGGCAGAAGAAGCATATGTTAACAGAGCAAAGGGAAGAAGAATTGAGGATTTTGACATTACCATTACCACAGATTTTCCACACTGGAATATATCCATTACAGATTTTTAAAAATAATCCTCTCACTTAAATTCCTATGTAGGCTTACTCTTAATATTTAATGTTATATTGAATAATTTTGTCATCAGCCTAATCTCCTTCATTTTTAACGATATTACACTGCTTTTAGAATGGTATACATGCATCATGTAACTTCCAATTTATATCAACTTCTCTTGTTTTTAGAACAATTTGATTGAATATAATGTATATTGCTTAGCTTTTCAATGAGACAAGTACACGTGTGGTTACAGCTCTCACATTAATCATTGGAAAAACCAGGAGTCCTTCCTTATAATTCTACACTGTGTCCTGTTTTACTACCCATCATCACTCATAGAGCTGTGCATTTTCTTCTGACTTTTGCACTGTGGCCTATCTTCCTATCCTGGAACTTCTCATGTTATTATTGCTTTGGCACCCACAAATGGAATGCTACAAATTGAATGAATCTAAGTTTCAGTCTGATTATTCACCTAGTGTCTTATTAATACTTGCATGAATAAAATCTCATTGTCAAAAATGATGAACATATAAGACTAAGGATTTAAGTGAATGTTTAAAATCAACTTATACTTAAAACTGATGATAAATAAAAATCATTGTAGGGAAATAAATGGTTAGGGAACTTAAAATCCAAGTATCCTGGTTAGTCTATGATTAAACCAAACAGAGCAATCAACATTACAAAGCATAAAATTCCTTCTGAAGAATTGATTTCCATTAATTCTATTCAGTAAGCTTTTTTCATGTTTTCAAGTACTTGACATTGTCATTGCATACTTCCTGGCCTAAAAAGTACTTGAAACCGTCTACACATTTACCTTACCTGCTCACTTAGCTGGCATTTTCTGGAGAGTCATTTTACCCAGTGAAAGATGAGAGCATAAGACTCACACTAGTTATCTTGCATTGCTATCATCAGCTAAGATAACGTCCTCCAACCACTGCATAGATACCAAGAGGAAAAGAATCTATTGTCCCTTTTTGCTAAGAAAAAAATTATAATTTTCTCACATACACATTAATCTTGATGAAGTTTGTTTTCATTTCTTCTGTTTTAATCTCCTGTTTTATAGTCATTCTTTCTCATGTCTGTCTTGAACCATAACCACATTTTTTTTAATGATCTGATTGACTGAATGTCCCAATCAGCTTTAATTTTCAACCTGACACAACGTAGAGTTATCTGGCAAAAGGCTCTTGACTGATCGCTTGCCCAGATTAGACTTACCTACAGACATGTTTTTGTGAGATTTCCCTGATTATTTACTGATGTAGGAGGGTCAGTCATTTTTTGGAATCAACATTCCCTTAGAAAATGGCCCTCCTATCTGTGAGAATCCTGGGAATAGAAAATAGGCTCACCTTGAAGAGCCTGCCCATGGGAAGATGAAGAACCAAATCAGAGGCAACATATTGCATGGTCAGATCAGTGCATGGCCTGGGCAGCATTGAACGTCCTATTTTTTTTTAAGTCATAGACCCTCTTCGTTCATTTTGAACAAAGTAAGCAGTGGTGATATCAAGCATGTGGTTTTGCCTCAGACATCTGCCGGTTCCATTTTCAGCGATTGGAAAGGAACCATTAATTATACAGAACAACTGAAGATGCATGTAGATACCCATCTTTGCAATCCGTTGAGGTTTCAGTACACCTGTGATGCTTTGAAAACAGCCCTGAAGTAATCTTTGGTCTCCTACATACTTTAGAAAAATTAAGTAAGAATTTCTTCCTATACCCAAAGGTTTAAAATCCCTCTTAAATATGGGTAAAAACATTATTAATTTATTAAATGCAATTACATTAAGCTGAATAAATACATCAAATTGTATAAATAATCTTTTTAACATTACACTTATTTTACAATAATTTGCATGTGTATAAGAAAGAGAGAGGCAGACAAATAGACAGGGACACACACACAGATGGACAGAAAGACAAAGAGATATGAGATATAGAGGGACAGGAAGAAAGTGACAAAGGAGAGAGAGAGAGAGAGAGAGAGAGAGAGAGAGAGAGAGAGAGAGAGAGAGCCCAGGAAACAAGCTGATGTTAGAAAATAAATTCTCAATGTTAATTTTGTACTTCTGCCTTGTGGTTTATGGGGATTGTACTCAAATCATGAGGACGAAAGGCTTGCCCACTAACTAAGCTGTTTCACTGGCCTCTTTACTACCTTTTGAATTATTACTGACTACAGGTTTATAGAATTGTTTTGCTTTTCTTAGACTGTATCCTTTATATTTGTTGCCTAAATTTATAAATATTGTTCAAACTATGAAAAAATAGGTTGTTAACCTTATAGTGGGCAAGGGTATCTACAAAGCACTCTTAAATTAAATGTGACCTCTAAGCGACTAAACTCTATAGGGCAGATAGGGCTTATAACATCGTGCTGCTGGATATTCTCTCTCTCTCTCTCCCTCTGTCTCTCTCTGTCTCTCTCTGTCTCTGTCTCTCTCTCTCTCATTGAAGGATATTTGATCACAAGATTGCTTTATTTGCTAGAAAAACCTATTTCTAGTTGTGGTGAGGCTCAGCCCTCACCACAGAAAAAATTCAAAAGTTTTCTGGCTGAATATTGTCAAGAGGATTAAATCAAGTCAACCATAGGTTAAGAAACAGAGCAAGCAACTATCTGACAGTAGAAGGAAGGGACATGGAGTTTGAGGAGTTTTGTGTGAGATGGCACAACAGAAGGCAACAGGCTTCTTGGATAGTAGCTGGAGAGGAAGGTTAGCTGGGTGACTTCTCTACCTCTCTGAGCTAGCAGACTTTCACCCCAGTGTCTGGCTCAAGAGTCTTTATTGTTAAAATCAAACAAATGAGATTTTAATAAAATCAGTATTTTCTCTCTTCTTGTCTTTCTCTGTCTCTCTGTCTCTGTCTCTCTCTCGTGTGTGTATGTGTCAGAAAGCTTGAAAGGATGATCCTATGCATTAATAATTAGATCTATTTTAAAAGAACTCTGATCCTTTTTATTTCTTTTACTATCTACATTATTATGCACATTACTGATACGATTTCACAGTTACAATGTTCCTTCAGATCCTCTGAATTTAATAACCCCAAGACTACCTAATTGTCATTTCAACCAGCTTATAGCAAGTGAAGAGAAGATATCTGAAATGTATTTAAATGCGCTCTAATCACACATAGGATGGCTGCCATGGCCAGGCTATGTGAGTGTGTTCTACCCTCCTAATAAGATTCTCTGGGAAGTAACAAACAGAATAGTTCAGTAATTTAAAAACTGGCACATTATTTCTTTAATGGGAACTGTGAATATTTTATCACCCAGCACCCCTATGAATAATTCTGCTTTGTGATTTAGCCTTTGAGGGGCAGACTACTTAAAGTCTGATAGGTGGTGATAGAATCTCCAGAAACCTTTAAAACCCCTAACCAAGTGATTTTGAAATCCCTGGGCATTCTCTTTAGAATATTAACAGGTGGTACTCACATTGCAGAGCATTTCCGTGTCAATTTTTTCTAAATATTGAGATTAGCTTATCATATCCCCTTTCAAATTTGCATTTTATCCTTTCATTTATTTCATATTGCTGCATACTAATAAGTCTTGTTTCAGATCTTTAGGATTTCTCCATAATATTATCTCCGCCTTTGTCCGGCACACTTACTCACACAATGTTCTAATTGCAGATGCTTTCCTGACGCGATAGCAGAGTCAATGGTGCTTGCCCTTGTCTTCCCGACCACCTTGCAGTAAGGCAGAGGTTATGAGACCATGCCTAATATAGTATGCACCAGGATGGGTAACATCACTGTCTGTCATTCATTCCTGACTTTTCTTGTTTTTCCTGCTTGTTGTGAGTATGGTTAGTGTAATTGCTACTGACTGCCTTGATTAATATCAGAATTGATATACATAGGGACTTTTATTATAATAAAGCAATAATCATAAGTAGCATAAGGATATTTAAGAAACAAAGTTCATGCTTTACATCCAATATTATGGCTGCTTTCTTACTTGGTAGATGAAAGTATTAAGATTTTTTTTACAAATTTTTTGTTCAAAGTACAGAAATATAACTAGTTCCCTTTGTATCCACAATATGAAAATTAAAAATTATTTTGAAAACCATCTAAGACTAGTAGCAAGTAATATTTATAACAATGTCTAAATCAACATACTCTTTACAAATGTTAAATGTTCATTTAATAATTTTATTTTTGTTGTGTTTCTGCATATTATTGAAACTATTAGAAAATAAATTATTTGAGCCTTATAGAAAATTTCTCATAATACATCATATCTTAAATATTTAGGAATAATATATTTTATATTCAATTCATTATAAGAAGGGTTTTTATTTGCCTAAAGTCTTAATAGTAGGGGATAGATTAGATCAAGACACTTAGATTTAGCCGGGCGGTGGTGGCGCACGCCTTTAATCCCAGCACATGGGAGGCAGAGGCATGCGGATCTCTGTGATTTCGAGGCCAGCCTGGTCTACAAGAGCTAGTTTCAGGACAGGAACCAAAAGCTACAGAGAAACCCTGTCTTGAAATATCAAAAAAAAAAGATACTTAGATTGGATAGATATATATAAATTATAAAGGATAAAGACATTTTAAAAAGAAAACGTGTCTTCCCTTCCTCCACCTCCCTCCATCCATCTTTTCCTGTCTTTTTCTTCCTTGTAATAGAGCTATTTCTCAAAATGATGTATAATTAATATATAAATAAAGTAAGAAATAAACTTAAAATGCTGTTATAAGAAAAATATTGTTTTATTAAAAATGTGAAGTGCAAACAATGGATCTCATAGATTTTCTGGGAATCAGTGATCCCTGAGATTGAAATACATGAGCTGCATCTAGTTCAGGGTAATTAAAGACTGAAAGAGGGATGATGTGCAGAGCGTGGAAGGCCTTCGAACACTGAACTCAGTGGAGAAGGAGATTCAAAGACTGTAAGAGCCAGGTGCCATGAAGGACACCAAGAAAGCAACAATGTCTAAACACAGCTGGACCTACACATACATAAACTCACAGGGATTATGGGATATGCACTGGGTCTCTCTCTATCTGGACCTGATGGGGTCCCAGGTCTGAGGGTAGAAGAGGACCACAGCCCCCATCCCCAGTTCAGAAGCTATCTCCAATTGACAAAAACCCACAAATTAAAAAAGTTAGTTTTCTCCAAGGGAAAATTTACCAAGTGGGTTTACAAACCATTCTTTCTTTTTCCATGATTGATAGATGCCTCTTTGTTTTCTAATGGGAGTGACGGTAAGAAAGAATGTAGATTTGGATGGGTAGACAAGTGAAGGGGAGATGGAAGGAATTAGAGTAAGAAAAAAATCATAATTGGAATATAGTGTATGAAAAAATCAATTAAAGAAATGGGAGCAAGATGGTTTTGAACATGGCTTTTATTACACTTCTAAACTAGTTAGTCTGAGGAGTTTATTTTTACTCCTGTGTGAGAAGAGTTCAGCAGATCCCTGAAAACAAAGCAGGTGGGTGCGGTTTGAAGCAGTCAATGAATTCCTTCTAAGCTAACAGCAGCGGGAAGTCAGGCTGTCCTTATTCAAAGGGAAGGTAGAATTTAACAGATTGAAATTGGATATTTCAGAAAACTGAGACATTAGTGTGATGCTCTATGCAAAAATATTCACTATGGCAAATAAAAATTTTGAAAATTGAAATATGAATATAAATACACTCAATCTATTACTAGAACCCTTCCTTTAACTCAAATACAAACTTCCATTTTTCCCAGTTCTATTTGCACAAAATACACATCAAGTTTATTAAATTTTAATCGTGGTAGTCCAGGATGACTTATCTGCTTTATCAGTCTGAAAAGCACACTCGCACTTTATAAAATTTTTTCACAGGTAGACTTCACACGGGGATGGCTAGTCCAAGGGAGTTGGCATAGAGTGCCATGTTCAAAATCCACATACTCCTTAAAAGAGCAAGAAATTCGTTTGAATTTCACTTGAATCACTTACAATATAGAACACTAAACCTAGTAAATATGAAGGTTTAGTTAAATGTATTGAACACAGTTGAATTGTATATTTTACATGATCTAAATCTTACAGTGTGGATAATTGCATGTTATTTTTTTCTGGTATTTTTGAATATATATCACCATGATAAAATATATTACTTGTCTCTTTAGTAGTAAAGCCATTTTACTGAAACTGCCACCATTTTAGGAGTTTTGTGAGCAAAGGAAACACAGTTTTGCTGAAATATCAAGACTTCCTTTGACACCACGCTTCCCTTGAGAAAGCAGAATCCTCAGTTCAATATTACATACGTTTTCAATAGAGCACTCGACAGGAGCTGATCAGGTCATGACCCAATCACACTTCTATTATCATAAAATGGGGCAAATGTATTTCCGCAGAGTGAAAGTTCTGGCAGTGTGATCCAGACTCTACAGTCAGTTCTGTTCATTCAAGCCTGTCACAGACGACCAGGGCTTATTAACACTCATGAGGGACCATTCTTTTGTCTCTTACTTTTCTAATCCAAGAAAGTAACATGTTATTTATTCTATACGAGATTCTTTGGTTCTGTGTAATCTGTTTATATTATATTTGTATATTTGCGTAGTGAAAACAGGATTTTATATCCTGCATAATTTATTATTCATAGTGGTAAGGCATTTTACTGTTGGGTGATAACTTCACTTCTGTTGTTTTCAGAGAAAACATTAGCCAAACACATGAACCCATAGGTTACTCTTATATATTTAGAGATGTAAATATTTTATATTTAGATATTATATACCTAAAATGATTTACTCAGTATTTTTCATCTCAAAGGATATTACCATTCACTTGGTTCACAGGCAAATAACTTACACATTTCTGTGTCTTCTATCTTTTTCCTTAAAATCCAGTAAACCACCTAATCTCTCCAGTCCATCATTCTTATTTTAAACTGGCATTTACTTGGTTTCCGCACCTTAGTGTGGGCTGATTCAATTTTCTCCAGTGCTGCCAGGTTTATTTAATACCTAAAATTTGATCATCTCCCTAACCTATGCAATCAACATAAATCTACACATGTGTAATGAAGCCTGTTTTTTAGAAAACCTTAACTTAAAAAGGGCTTTCCAAAACTTCTCTATGTGTTCTTTATTCTATAAACTGACAAATGCAGATACTGAGGTGGTTAGATACTTTGTCCCTCATAAAATTAATGAGGTACTTAGTTAAACAAGGAAGATTTAAAGCCTTCAATAGTATCACCAAGTAACTTAGATGACTTCACCATCATTAGTCTGGAATTCTAAGGACATATGCTTTCTTATTTTATGTGATAATATGAACATACAGGACGGATAAAGAACATATCTTCAATAAAATAAAGTCTTTCAAAAATATGAGAAAAAATGAAATTATCAAGTACTTTAGTGTTTTGTTGCTTCAAGAAGTTGAAATGATTTTACCCAAGAGAATAAAGTATTTTACAATTTTATATAAAAGATCATTACTCAGATATGATGGCCGTAATGATTAAACTTGGCTGTCAACTTGAGTACGTCTGGAATCAATCAAAACCTAAGCATCTAGGCTATGTATTAAGGAGTTTCTTGATTGGGTCATTTGAAGTGGAAAGACACCCCCCCCCAAATCTGCAACACACCTTTGGATGGCAGTTCACGTACAATAATATGGAGTAATATTTGCCTTTTCCCTGTTTGTCCTCATTGTCACTAGCAAGCTCATGTGTCCTGTTCCTGAATCATCTCCTCCCTGGTATTAGAACTTACTTCCTTGGGATTCCTAAATAAACTGAAGACTGGCAACTCTCTATGAACTCCTTGGGACTCCACAAACATATGGGGTACTGTTGAGGCATCCAGTCTCATGGACTGAATAACTACCAGATCCTTGACCAGTCTGTCAGAAGAGATCCATTATTGAACTACTTCACAGTCTGTAAGCCACTCTAAGAAATCTAAAAAAAATCAAGCATTTCACTGTCCTATCATTTCAAAAAAACTGAAAACTATAATATATGTGTGTGTGTTTACATGTGTATTTATATGCATGTTCACTATATCAGTTCTGCTCACTCAGAAAACTCTGACTAATACAGCACTTTATGACTGCACTATCAGTACCCAGGAGGCAGGAAATCCTCATTATTTCCACGCCAGGCCAGTGAAAGCGTGAGACCCCCTTTAAAAAATCATATAAACAAAATATACCTAAATGAAAACTGAAAGAAGATAACTTTTAGTGACTGATTGTTACAGAGAAGTAAGAAAAGTTGTCAAAGCTTCCATGTTGTGTTTTTTGAAATGCGTTTTTGACACATAAAACTTGTGTTTATGTTCAGTACAGTGTTTCAGTGAACAGCAGGTGAGGAATACCGGTATTTACAGATTCATGGTGTGTTGGTAATGGACTTTGATTCCAGAGGAAAATGCCTTAACAGTAAATAAGGCAAATATGTAAACTTTGAAAACAAATGGATGGTTGCCAGTTTCCTCCAAATAAATGAGTGTTTTCTATCAATTCTGAATTTAAAAATACCCAAAGATAATTTTTAATGAAGTTTTGTTGTTTTTATTTGATCACATAAGTGGCGCTCTTATTCTGAATTTCAAATATGGCTTCTACTGGGATTCTAACAGCACTCTTCACTACCAGACCCTTGGTCACCTGTCTGTTAGGAACTCAGTGTTGTTTTCTCCTTTCTCGATTGCACCGCTCACTGTTCCATGACCTGCAGACTAATTTTTCAACAAACCATAACTTCATCTTTTCTTTTATTAAAATGCATGCTGTGTATACTAGAAAACCAACCACAAATACACCTTTTCATAAAGAGCTTTCTACTCTAGCCAGAAAAAGCTCATCATTGTTGTGTTTATAACTGGGATGCAGTTGGAATGTTGTCCTGGACTGGTTCTTCTTAGTTTATGAGTGAAAGTGCATGTTATGTCTTCCCATAATTGCTAAGCTCCTTAGGAAGAATTAACATCTAATTAATAGTTATTTCTTCCTGTAGCCTCTAGCATGTTCTCACGGCAGGATGCTCAAATGTGTAAATCATAAAACACAGCATTGATCATTCATTTACTCAGTGCAAGTGCTGGCACATTTATTCACATGTTAACATAAATAAAGTCAAAGCATATAAACTCTATGTTTGGCTTCAATATATTTTAACTAAGGCATCCTATAATTACAGAACATAAAGGGCTGTTTGTCAGAGAAACCTGATGTCCCATTAAATACTGGCAAATTAATCCTTCCCAGCCTTAGCTCATTCACTTACAAAATGTAATTATACTTTACTTATCATTCACTGCAAAGGGTAAATTCCAACTAAAGAGAAGTTCAACTTTGTGCCTGATATGTAGAGATAGCTTATAGTAATGTGTGTGTGTGGGGGGGGGCAGGCAATAATGTGAACACTCTATCCGAAATGACTTTGTAAGAGGATCACATGTGACTTTAATAAGAGTGTGCTTTATACAATATCTGTCACTGTATCTGGGTTAGCATAGTACTTTAACTGACTTTAATTTTTGTAAGTTTTTTAAATTATGGGGTCTAATTTGAAAATTCAAATTATATAAATAACTACTCAGACTTTCTGTTTCACTGGATGTCTTAGATATGAAAACAAAACAAACAAACAACAACAATAAAAAATCAATGTAGCAAGCTCAGACTCAAACTGCAAAGTGGGCTTATAAGTTTTCCTTGGCTTTGTGAAGGAACAGATGTGAGAAAAGATGCTTTTTAGCCAAATGGACATCGTTTTCAATAGAAATAGGAATTTCTTCTCACCAGTACATTGTACTACAATGGGTATTTCAATGTCTCTATTCTGTTACTATTTTTGCTTAACTACAGTGCAGTAATCTTTTGGGGTCCCCTTTCCATCATCAGGGTTTGTCTTGTGGTGTTGGGGGCATGTCCTGGACTGAACAGCTGAAGATGAGATAAATTTGGTTTTGCTGCGTGACAATCAGTGACTAACAGAAAACTAAAGGTCAAGGAGCCAAATTTACTCCATGAGAAGGAAGAATCTTTTTGGATTATACTGAATCTAGGATCTATGGCATCTTCACTGTTAAATACTTTCCTGTACTTAATAACTCTGGAGCAAAGCCTCAGGTCTAACATGGCATTGCATTTAAGCATATTTGAAGCCATTTCTGATACTTCAACTGAGCTACTTAGAAATAGCCAATGAGTTCAATAAAATAAAAATTAATAGAAAAGGACTCCATCAAATAAGAAGTATAAACTCTGGAGTGCAGGGGGGATTTTATTCATTTTCCCAGTATCTCTTTCAGGCAACGAAGCTTATCAACACATGTGATTCGAATCTATACACTGAAAACATGAGGGGTATTATTTATTTTCTCAAGAGGCCATGGGTTAAGAGGCCGTTGAAATGAAAATAAACCATAATGTAATGTTACAGATGATATTATATGGTATTTGAAAGGATGGGGAAAATGGAAACAGAGAAAAGTATGATCCAAATGCTCTTAGTTCTTATATATAGAAGCTGGACTCCAGTATAATTATTCTCTTCTGAAGTGGGAAGGAAGTGCATCCTGAGCAAAAATAATTGCAAAGAAACAAGCTTCCTGACTAAGGAATGCACGCCTGCACTTCTTGGCAAGGGGAATGGCAAAATGTGTAGACTTAAGCAGAGGCTTGACTGTAGTAGATGTTTAATGAATACTTTGCAGTCTGAATCTCTAAATGGATAATTAGCAAAAAAGTAGCTGATGGTGCCTAAATGATGGTGCTAATTACAGGCACTAATAAATACATGCATTTGAAGTAATTTATAATTATAGTTCGGAACAAAACTCTTGTGTTGAACTTTCTTGACAAGTGTGGTGAAGATGAGAAAGAAAAGCAGAGGCTTTATGTTTAGGAAACTTAAGAAAACTTGCTTTTCATCCCCAGTCTTTATGTTTAGGAAACTTAAGAAAACTTGCTTTTCATCCCCAGTCTGCAGGTTCTGAGTCTTGTCTTTGGTCAGCGTGACCTTGGCCAGGTTACATGACCTTCTTAAATGTATGTGCTGATAGCTAATGTTCAGTCTTACTCTGAAGATGAAGAGAGGTTATCCTTTAGAAATATGTAGTAGCAAACGCAGAATGCAGTAAGTACTCTATTAATGTTAACACTTATAGTAACTATTGATATGTAGTACCCTGGTGGAAGAGCTTTTGAATAGCAAATAAGAATGCAGAAGAGCTGGTAGCCATAATCTGGAAAAAGTAACTCCAATAAAACTGTTATTATAAGTGATCCCGCTGGAGTAATCATTTCATGTAATTTTTATCCCATATGTTTATGTCAGAGAAATGGAACATGGCCAGAGATTTTCAGATAATTGTGTAAAATTGCTTCTGTTATGTAAAATTAGTTGAGGGCTTGCTCCAGCATCTGTTCTATATACACACAGGCTGCAAACCCTGTTAAACAGACTGATAACCATATAATCATGTTTTTTTCACATATTATTTTGTGTTACCACAACAAATGATTTACAAATAACAGTGACTCCCTTAAAATATTATTGATACATGATACTCACAGTAGGAGAATTACAGTCTAGTAATAGGTCTGCTATTTTAAAAATAATATGTTCTCTCATCAAAATTCTATTTAAATATAACACTACAAACTATTAAAAATATACACATTTTGATTCACTGGAGCCTACTGAAACTACTCATTTCCACTGGCTTTCTCACACACAGCAGTTGATATTGCCTTCATTTGTTCAATTTTCTCACAGAAGCAATTCTTTCTTTTATAAATACATGCATTGTGTTCACAAATGGAAAAGGGTATTATTGCATAAGTGCCATACCATAATAATTATTCCTACAGTTAAAAAAAATCGACATTCAAATGGTTTAAAGACTTACAATCAAAATTACAGAGCATAGTGCTACACCTTGCTTTTGTTGCATACCCTTGTATTGTTTACCAATAATGCCCTGCCTCCTCATTTACATCATTACTACCATAAAATTTCATGCAAAATTTAGTCATATTCAAAGGATATTTTTAAATCCCCTGAGTAATTTATTATTTTATTTTAATTTTATTAGACTTGAAGGAAACTTCTAAAATTATTTCTTTTATGTTTTAGATTATAAATTTCCTCATTTTTACTTTCTTCTTTCATTCCCTCTCATATATATCTCTCCTTGCTCTGTTTTA
>NC_022016.1:16114534-16117589 GCF_000317375.1 Microtus ochrogaster
TATATATATATATATATATATATATATAAAACTAATTATTATATACTAGTATGTTTTATATAGTAATATGTAGCATATAATTATTATATACAATATTTAATATATTCATATTCTGAAATAGAAATATGCACCCTGCTTGGACTGTATACTGTTACTCATATGTATGTTTTCATCACTGACTATTTAGTATTAGATAACCAATTGATGTGTACTTTACAAAGGAAAATTATTCTATCCTGTTTGCAGCATTTCTTAGTTTGTTGTTATTATCCCAACAGAACTGAGACACTCAGGATGTTCCCTGGTTCACATCAGTATATCTAGTGTTGAAGGACACTTTTGAAGGAGGAGATGAAAGGAGGTCACTATTGCTGAAGAGGGTTTTAGTCTAGAGATTTTGATATTAATTACAAGGATCTATAAGTTTTAAAGATATTGTACAACCAATTTTTAACAAATTAATTGTGTCTTTTTTTTTTACTTTAGATGACTTTGTCAGCTAAAAAATATAATATTGGAGAAGGATGTCCCTAGATATTTTGGTCAGTTTTAGGGATATTCTGAGGATATTTTGAGTTGTTTACTGCCTGTGTTAAGGAGCTTCCATGAAGGATGAAATGTTTCAATCTTCCTAGGATATCCTACAAAACAAATGTCTTTTGGTTAATGTGTGGCATTCCAGTAAAAGGTTGTTAGAAAGGATTTAAGTTAGTGTTGGTTTTGTTTGTGTCTTTTCTTGAGCCATCGTAGTACTATAGTGGTCTGAGTGATCCTGATTTTTTATCACATGGTTTATGCTACATAGGACATCACACCCTAATTTTGAGAGTTTTTCATTAGGGAGTAGCCTTAAATATTCACCTATCTTCATCTGCCACAGCCCAGTGCCTTTCTTTATAAAAAAAGATGATCATTCATGCCTATATGCTTGATAGCAAATCATGTGTTCAGTCCCTTTAAAATGTGTCCTGAACATGGTCACTTCTCAAAGTTTCCTTGTTACAGTATTCATCTGACTCAACATTATTGACTATATGGATTTCTGTTTCTAGTAAGTTTCCCATCCTCTGGCTGTTGACATTACTCAGCAGATACCGTGGTCTCTTCCAATATAAATCAGATCATACAACTCTCCCATGCACAGATTCTGATAGCTTCCCATAACCTTTTGGCCAGGATCCAAAATCTTTACTATTATCTCACACTTGGCTACTTCTCAGCCATCTCAACCATGTTATAGCACTGGATAAGTCATATACTTGTTTTAACCTTAATCAAGAGAGCTTTCCCTCCAAAAAGTTGTTGGTATTCAACCCGATGGGAAAACCTCCCTTCAATACTGCTCTCCTTCTTATTCCACAAGGTTTCCACTGAAAAGTAGTCTGTCTTCTGCACTAATACATTTACACAGGTTAGCTTTGTGTTCTGCATATTGTCTATTTCCTCTTCAGAAAAGTAAATTTGTTCAGATCTGGAAATATAGTTAATTGACTATCAATGGAGCTCAATACTGAGTGTATTTTCTAGGTTATAGTAAATAGTATTTAGTCTTAAATTCTGCATCCACTATGAATTTAGTTACTAGCCTCACAAGATTATGTTAATTCTATGACAAGGTAGAATCATATATGAAAACAAGTATCTTCTGCAGTCAAAGTTTTCATTAAATATTGGCTCTTTTGTTTCTTTTCTACACATAAGGACTCAGGAAAAATAAGCCCCATTTTGAAATAGACAAACTTGAGTAATTAATCTTGAACTACATGAACAGTATTTCTTTCATCTATACTCATGATTTAATCTAATGATACTATTAAATCTATCACCTGTATTTTATGAAAGAATACATTTAGTATAAAGATATATAGGACAAAGTTCATACAGAGGTATGTCCTTCTTACTGGAATTTATTTTTGACTTAATGTCAACAAGGTAGAGTCATGTGACAAGAGGGAATCTTAATGAAAGAAATGTTTCCATAAGATTGGCCTGTAATGGATGAAATCCTAGACTGCCCCTTAGTGGGTCTGTGGCACTAAGATAGCCGGGCTTCTATGTCATTGCTTATGGCCACTGATACCATCAAAGGCAATGTAGACACCAGGATTCCGGGCCACCAATTGAGGATATGTTGGTGTCTGACAGCCATGTTGCCATTTGGACCACGCTGATGTGAGTAGCATGCACTGATACCTGTGGCCATAGTGACATCTAAACCATGCTGCTGCTGAGGACCATGGCTCCATCCATGGTCCTGTCACTGCTGGGATCTGTGTTTCTCTCCAGGGTTCATGTTTCCACTAAAGGCCCCACAGATGCCTGGGATATAGACTGCCACCAGGGCCATGCTGATCTGAGTGGCTTATGTCCATAGGATTGCCTGGTTTCAGGCTGTTGCTAATGGCCATATCTGGCTTTAGGACCATACAGCAGCCTGGGTCTGAGTTGATATCCATGGTTCCTGTTACCACAGATAATTGTGCAGTTATTTGGGGTCTGTTCAGTCACCTGAGACCATGTTGGTATCTGAGAGTCATGCTTCCACAGGGCCCATACTGATCTTGGTGACCTGAGATGCCAGCAGGGTCATGGTGATGTCTAGACCAAGCTGCTACTGGAGACTGTATCAGGGTCTATGATCCTACTGAAGTTGGGGTCTGTGTTAACACGGAGGGTCATAGAAGACATATATGCTGAACTGGGTCCTCCCTTCATTGGCTCCTGGATAGATGACCCTTTGTTCCTCACTGGACACTGCAGTAGAATAGCTGGCCCCATGGAATGACCCTAGGAGGTTTGGTTCTATCCCTTGCCTGAGGGAAGCAGTCCCAGTGTCCCAGACAGACCTCCTTGGCTATAACACATACCCACTCCTGGGTTGTGTTGACGCACTCTAACTCTACTGTTGTTGTTGAATTTTCTTTTACTCTAGCTATGCTTTGGTACACCAAATGTTGTGGTTGGTTGTTTTACACCTTTTCTCTTTTTCTCTTTTGTCTTCTCTCTCTCTCTCTCTCTCTCTCTCTCTCTCTCTCTCTCTCTCTCTCTCTCTCTC
>NC_022016.1:16117773-16119067 GCF_000317375.1 Microtus ochrogaster
CTCCTCTCCCCCTCCCTCTCCAGTCTGAAGAGCAGTCTTAAATTATCCCATCTACCTTTTGCCTCTGGGCTTTTTCCATTTCTTACTTCTGTGATCTTACATTCACTCCTACTCTGTGGCTGGCAGCATGACTGGCCCCTTATGTCCTCCTTGCTTTGTTCTTTCCTGCTCCTTCTTATTCTCCTCCTATATTGCTCCTTCTATTTATTCTCTCTGGCTGTGAGCACAGTCTATTCTTTCTCCTGCCTTACTATTGGCCGATTCAGCTCTTTTTTAGGCCATCGGGTGTTTTAGACAGGCATAGTTACACAGCTTCACAGAGTAAAACAAATTTAACAGAAAGAATGCAATACAACTTTGTATCATTAAAACAAATGTTACACAGCATAAATAAATGGAACACATCTCAAAGTAATATTCTACAACAGTCTAGCCCATCTGTGACCTCTTAGAGCTCATGAAGTGACAGATCCTAAAGAACGATAGCAGCAGAATCTCCATGAGTAGCGCAACATCAGGATATCTGAGAGAAGTTTCAATGAGGATGCAATGACCATGGTGTGACTCATTGCAATGAACACTTTTGGGTGGGACTGACTGGACATAATGGTATGTACTGTGTGACACACTGCAGTTCCTATGCCATTAGGATTAATGAAGAGGTATTGGAGAAACAAGAAAAACAGAGGAGTGAGGTGGTTTGTTTGTTTGTTTTGTTTTTAATTTACTTGAGATATTTATTTTTGTAGAGAAGCTACAGGAGTGCAGAGCAGATATGGAGGAACTAGGAAGTGAGTGTGATTGGGTGCGTGGTGTGCAATTCACAAATAATCAATAAAGAATTATATGTATATAAAGATTATGGAATATATATCATTTATAATATATGTACATATTATATATTTATGATAAGCTATCTGAAATTGATCGATAAGCTACTTTCAGTTGAAAACCACAGGCAAAGGAAATGTTAATTTTCTTCAGTGGAGTATCATTGGGTATATTAAGCACAATAATCAACATTTTGTGCACAAAACAAAATGATCTTAATAATATTTTTTATAGACTTGTCTCATGTTGCTTTGTTTGAGCATTATTTTCACTTCTTGGTCATTAGCTTGTATATTATTCTGAATTTGTGTTTTTATGGAATGTTTGTGTATGTGTGTATTTTTTGAGTATTGTTTTGTTTTATTATGTTTCTTTGTTATTTGTCTTTTTTTGATTGTTTGATTTAGAGAGAGAGAGAGAGAGAGAGAGAGAGAGAGAGAGAGAGAGAGAGAGAGAGAGAGAG
>NC_022016.1:16119167-16181611 GCF_000317375.1 Microtus ochrogaster
GAATGAAAGTTTGGGGGGTAGAAGAGTGGAAAGGAGCTGGAGGGATTTGGGAAAGAGGAAATTATGATCAGAATATATTTCACGAAAGCTATTTTTTCAATTAAGAAGGAATAAGATTTTTTATTTTTTTAAAAAGTGGCCTATAAGAAAATCTGTGTCATTTGTTTTGCTTAACAGTTACGGCAAGAGCACTGAGCTCTTTGTGGTTGGTGTTACCTCTGGGCAGTTGGGTCTCAGGTATAAGGAAGCAGATTGGGCAATTCATGATGAGCAGTGTTTCTTCTGGGCCTCACTTCAGTTATTGCCTCCTGGTTCCTGCCTTGGTTCCCTGCTCTAATGTCCTTCAGTAATAGACTGTCACCTGGACATGTAAGATGAAGTAAACCCTTTCTTTCCCAATTTGTTTTCATCATGGTCGTTTATCACAGCAGTTGAAACCAATTAAGACAAGTTAGAAGGAAAAGTACCAACCTATTGTCTTCACTGTTCCCCTAGTCAAATCAGTCCCCAGTGACAAGTGGACCAGGTGGCCACTGGAAGATACACACAAGAAGCCTGAGCTCAATCTAAGATGAGAAAAGGCTGCTTTTGAAAGCAGGCAAGCTCACATACTACCCAAGTCACACCATTGTCATGTGTATGCAGGGGGCCTGGTTCAGTCCTATGCAGTTTCCCCAGTTACCTATTAGGAATCTGTGATCTCCTATTAGCTCTGGTCAGATGACTTTGTAGGTTTTCCCCCATGTTCTTGACCCCTTTGTTTATATGGGGTCACTAACAGTGGGACCAGGATCCAATCCTAATGCAAGAACTGACGTTAAAGATCTCATTCTCCTTGGAGAGATACCTTACACAGCCTAGGCACAAGGGGTGGGGGAGGAGCCTTGGTCCTGCCTGAATGAGGTGAGTGAACAGATTATTTGACTTCTCATGGGAGGCCTTACTCTTTCAGAGGAGCTGATAGGGTATAGGCTAAGGGAAAAGTGGAGAGCAGGGGGAGAGGAGGCACAGGGAAGTGGAACTGGTATATAAAAAATGGTAGAGAGGTAGATAGATAGATAGATAGATAGATAGATAGATAGATAGATAGATAGATAGATAGATAGATAAAATTAATTACTGAAAAAAAGAAAGCAGGCAACCTAGGCCTAATATCTGAATGCCCCTGCGGTGAGCATCTGTTGGAATAAGCTGCAGCTTTGGAGAAACATAATTAGGTGGAGTTTATGTAAAAGTCCTTGTACGAAAGTAATTACAATGTGGTTGTGCCACTCAGATTCTGTTCCAGCTCCCAGAAATAAATTTTCTCTTGGTGGCCTTTCAACACCAGAGCATGGGCTTCCCAGTCCTGCCTTGGAAAGAAGGAAAACAGATGAACTAACCTGGTTGGGGACCCTTTTGAAGAGTTTAGGTCTCCTGACACTCTAAGTTTAATAAGTTCATCTTGATTGATTCTATCCTAGTCTCATTTGCAAAACACACCAAATAAAAGTGTTCTGCTTTCCAAAAAGTGGGGTTCACAGAGAATTTTTGTCAGTTTGTCTCCCAGCAGTCTTGGTTTTAGCCAGCTCCTATTTCTCTGATTCCCATGTGTTCCCTTGCTTCTCTTGCAATATCTGTGTTCCACCAAAGTCCTACTGAGCAAAACAAGAGGTCTGTGACACTCAGTTAAAAACAATTATCATAGCTGGTGAGTTTAAGTCTCAGAAATTAGCTGGATAGAATGAATGAGAACAATTTTGCTTTCAATTTTGATGCTGGAATATTATTATTTGCTTAAATTTCCTTTCATGAAATTTGCCCAACTTAAGGTTTATTGTACAAAATAACATCATCACACAAAGGCTTTCTGACAAAATCCTGCCCACTAACTAGAACATTGGATATAGATCTTTCTCATATGTCTCCCATTTTTCTCTCAAATGTCAGTTAACCAGAAACAATATCTTACTATCTTGTTCTTCAACTTCAATCCCTTTAAACTGGTGACAGATATACTATGTTCTGTAAGCATGGCACAGATCCTATGAATTGCTAGGCTGTTCTCAATCCCAGCAAGGTACATAGTGGTCAAATACTAGGGATGTAATGGGACAAGTGAGGTTATGACCATCATAATAAGAGGTGGCTTCTCTTTCAAAGAGAAAAAATGAAGAAAAGCCCTATAAATTTTGTGAGTCAAGTTCAAAGTTATACAGCAAGGGTGGTGATGCAAGACTGTTTTCTTGAGACATACAAGGGCCTTTCTCCCTAAGAGATATGGAACTGTTCTTGGAGCTTTATTTTTCACAATCCAAGGCCAGGGAGGCAATAAAGGATGACAATTGGGTGAATGTGAGGCTCTCAGTACCACTTTCAGAAACCATGGTGTTTCTGTTCTCAGTACTCTTAAGTCTTTCTACGGGAATGATTTGGTCTGGGACACTGACAAGAAAACTAATATTCCCAAATTGTGGGATGTATAATTTCTCTCATCTAGTTTCATTTGTCAAAGGAATTGTGTTTTTATGTTAACATATGTGAAATTAGTTTTCATGACTCAAATTTATTTTTATGGCTCAAGATTCTCCTGATGCTTTGCTATGGTTTTCTCTCTGGTAATTCTTTTCTGATTAATGATATGTGTGAGAAAAAAGGTAGTTCCTTAAAGAATTCCCACATGCCGGATCTGTGAGTGTATATATTGGAGTTGGGCTGGTTATTCTTTTCTGGAAGTATTGCTAATTACTCACTCTTTTCAGTACTCCTCACATTGTAGTATATGTTTATACCTCTAATTAAGGTATTTATAGATGATGTCACAATTTCAAGGTCATTGTCGTCCTTATACTGTATATTTGTATACAGACTATTTTTATAATGTGAAGCTTTACTCCTTAAGCTATGTAGGTTATTAAGTATTACAGACTAATATTCATATATATTTGTTATAATTCCATTTATGATAGGTTGTCTATGTGTAGAAAGAACTATTCCTTATAAATAGGCCATCACACACTTCAAAGACCTACAGAATATGGCAGTTAAATGTTTTAATAACATAGAATTCTGTTTACATGATACACAACTGCTTCTGGCTACTGCACCAATCTGTTCTTGAGAGGATGATGGGCACCAAGGCACTCCATATGGATCTTGTTTGGTTTTTTTTTTTTTTTGAAAAAAAAAACTGATCTATTGGGCAAAGAAATACCTTTGCCTCATCTGCGGACAGTAGTAGTCTGTCCAATCTGGACAAGCAGAATGCAAGTAAAGGCAACTGCTTAACCTTATCAAAACAGAGTAAGATAGTCTTTCAAATTTGTCTGCTTCTTAAAATGGTCCGTGAGATATTTTAGGCCTATAGCCAAAGTTGAATGCCACAAAATTGTAGAGAAACTTTGGGAGACTGTCCAGGAAGCCATCTGTTTCTGCCATTTCTTATGTCTCTCAGAAGTCACTTGCTTCCACTTCCTGCTTACTCAGGTAATATTTTTCTTCTCAGGTCTTTAATGAGGTTGGAGACTAGATAGTTATAGTTATAATTTTTTTGTATATTAGTTAAGGACTTATTATGTATAAGACTTAGACTCCAGGATAGGACAGTTATTGGAGCAATCTATGTAATTTGCCAATTACCTATTTTCTGGATATTTACAATGTTTTTCTTGCTTGATGTTGTTCTTGTTGGTTTTAGTTTCATTTTAATTAGTGTTATTACCTTTTCTTTATTCTGGACAATATTTGATAGTTGTTCTTATTGTATATATTTTCATGTTAGCATTAGAACCTTCTTAAGTAGAAAAAAAGGTGAAATGTTGTGGGAGCTCTATCTGTTTAGCCAATGATGCCTGGGGTTGCTTATTTTGTGGATGTAATTTTCTCTGAATATGTGTCCAGGTAAAATTAAGGAGGAGGTCGCATGCTCTCTCTCTTGTGTGGGTTGGAGCAGGAGCAAGCAGAGGCAAAAGTGTCTTGTGGCTGGTCCTCATCACCCTTGGGTAGAATGATGTGACAACGGCAGCTGGATCAGCACCAGTATCTACCTTGTTCTCTATTTGTGATTATGTTTTTCATTGCACTCCTTAATAAAACTGTTAAATAGACTTTTGTGGGTTCTTGCATCAGGCCTCCTAATATATTTTCAGTAATGCATGCTTGTTACAGGAGTAGCTAATCACTTTCAGCTTGTAGTTAAAGCTCACCCCACAAAAAGGAACAGATGCTAAACACTATTAACTCTTGACAATAATAGGTGTGAGGGTGGATCATAGGCCATATAGGAAATTATATTATTTATTACTATTTCTCTATTACTTTACTACACAGAGATAGTATGTCATTGCTTATAAAACTTAATCATAGTTTTGTGCACTTCACAATCTTTAAAAGAGTGGCATCTGCTTTAGAAGATGCTGACTAATACATAGGCTCATAAATGGTCAATGTATAGAAAATAAGAGACTGTGGAGTGATCGGTTTAACAGGGAAATTTATAGCATAGTTCTTCCCAAGGCACATCCTCATGGTAATCATGATGGGAAGATTGTAAGAGAAAGATATAGTAGAAGACCTACAAAACACTGCCTTATGGACATGACTGTGCCATAAGGCCTGACTGTTGGAAGTTCACAGCATGGGTGGTGGATGGGCTTATAAAGTCCTTTCCCTTAAAGGAGAATATATTTATAATTAATTGTTAAGGCAGACAGAATGAATTTTCTTCAAGAGTATAACTTTTGCTAGGTCACTTATATTCCAATGGGTTGTCTTTCCACCACCCCCAAATCTTACTAGTAGTATAGAGTTGATGGGGAAACTTATTAGCCACTCATCTAAGAAGTGAGTCTCAGTTAAGGCATGGGTTTGCTGGGACCCAAGGTAAAATGTGTGCACCTCCAGGTGCACTATTTCTCTGTACCTTTTCCTTCTGGACATTGCTGTGCTTGAATTTCTCATTTCTTGTTTCGTGAGTTTTCCCCTTATAATAAATAAAATATAACTGCTTTATCCTTACCTAGCATGGTTATTTCAACACAAAGCGGTCACAGTGGATTTAAAAAGAGTACATAAAACCAGGAAAGAAAATGGTGAGAGGAGTTTGAAGAGGTGTTATAAAGTAAATTTAACCAAATCATATTATATACATCTATGAAATTTTCAGACAATTAAAACTAAAATTAATAATGTATTAACCAGGGAACTCTACACCTTAAATTTCCATGTAAAATTTGGATCACAGTAAAGATAGAGAGAGGAGTTGTACTGTGAGGGATAAAATGCCAGGAGAGGCTGAGTGATCAGGCTAAGCAATAGGCCATCAATTCTTCAAGATCTATTGGTCTTCTGCAATGAAACTGTTGGGCAGAGCTATAAAACATGTTGACTATTTAGGATCTAATTATCTAAAATATTAATCCTTCTTTCCCTTTACGCCCCAATACTGTTCTGCTGCTGATTCTCTCAAAATAGCTCCAATTCTATCAATCTCTTTGCCAGATTCTGGGAAAAGAACTACAGAGGCACTGAAATTGCAATCAATCTATCCAACTACCTCTTATCCACCAAGTAAAAGATTTGGTGGAAATAAGGGAAAAGTGATGTCTTAAGGAGAATTGGGGAATAACTGTGGATTTCATTTATGTCTGCTCAACCTGACTAATGGGCGAGTATACATAACAATTGTCTGTAATGCAATACAGAGTAAAACCTGCTGATTTTCCCCAGGGACACTGTAACTGTTCATTACTTTACACTGCAGTATAAATTGGCCCAGTGGGGAGGCAGGCATAGATTGAAAGGAGCTAAGAACTAAATTACATAGCTAATGCTGCAGGGACATCCCCACACTTGAAGCTCTTGAAAATCAAGCCCTGATACATAAATCTAATCGCTCTTATTTTCACAGCTCATATACCTACTTTTTTGTAAGGAGAAACTAGAACCAGGTGTAATATTATCTGGAATATAGCTTGGACATAAATACACAGGACACCATGGTAAGATAACTCTGATCCAGGAAATGTTCAGCTTTTTAAATGGAAATTTACCACTTTTTACATATTTGTAGATGCAACAAAGGTAATGAAAATATCTACAAGAACTGTCTTATATTTGAATCACAGACATAGCATTAGTTCTTCTGTGACTTGTCACACATCCACTGTTCTGTTAATGGAGTCACTTACTTAGCAGAATGATTGACAGAATACCAGCACATCCATTTCGAATTTGTGGAATCTTGCAAGATGCAATTGTCACCACAATAACCACAGTATGAAGGATCTATCTATCTATCTTTGCTACATAGTATCTTTGTTGTTGTAATTAACCCCTCATAATTCCAACCTCAGTTCTTCTTCTATTTTGGAAAAAGGGATGACGAGAAAAGGGAATATAAAAACATTAAAATTGGCACAGTATTAAAATTGTAAGTATTAAAAACCATAATCACAGCAGGCACAGCTTTAAAACTATTTGCAAGGATTAATTAGCAACAGGTACATCTTTTATACAACAGTTGAATTTGGAAATGCTTTTCATATTCTAACATCTCTCAAGTTACAAAGTATTTGAGAATATACCAGTTCTAGATAATTTGTTGTTGTTGCTGCTGCTACTTCTGGAAAGTAAGGAAGTATGAGCTCCAGCTACTCTTTTGCTTTTATAAATTAATTGGGTGTATGCTTATGTGTGTGAAGATCATTTAGAGAGAGAAGGACATTTGGTGTCCCCCTTTTACATTCTCATTTATACGTTCTTTAGAAAGACTATTTCATTAAACCTAGAGCTAGGCTGGTGGACAGCAAGGCATAACAGATCACCTCTCTGGGATTTTCATCATCCTCAGGTTATAATTACTGACATCTTAAGCATAAAATTGACCAAGTGAGATGGACCCAAGAATTGCAAACAACACTGTTTTCTAGTCATCATGTGACTACTCTACACGGCTTATTCCTTGACTTCCTGTCATGATAGAGGTATCTTCAAATTAGATATTTTTTTCTATACCTTCCTCCCCTACGCCATTTTTCCTCTTTCTTCTTAAGTTGGACCTAAAATCTGTGTAATTTGTCAAAGCAATGAGGAAAGTAAGCAATGCAAGGCATAACAGGAAGCAATTAGTTAGACCTGATGGTAGACTTTCCTCAGAATGATTTTAAGAGTGAGATAGGATATGACCAGATTTTGAAAGTGTTAAAAATGTATAAGCACATACATGAGAGAAAGATATCCCATCTTGTGAGAACATAAGACAGAACAATATAATTTTAATATCATGAGAGTTCTTCAATGTTTTCACAGTAGGACCTTGGAGACATAAGACATGTTTGAGCAAGAAAATGTAAAAGGATTCACATGGTTACAACTCCAAAGACCTCGTGGACCTTTAAAGGAACTTTTAGGAAACTAAATCATTGCCAGTTAAACAATGTCTTAAGATTATTTGATAATTATTCTTTTAAAATTACATTTTTTTGAAAATGGATTCCTGTTGTACATAACAGTATCTGGCATAATGCTTAAGAGTGTGCCTCTCAGAAGGCTAAGAAATGGTCTTATCTGTCCACCCACCTTGTCTCTTCTACTTAGATGTTAGCAGTTTTCTTGAAGATTAGTTCAGACCTTCACAGGTCTGTGTTCTCAATTCTAAAATGATTATGTTCTCAAATATTCTTTTAGGATTCATTGAGGTAACATATATTAAATATTTAGAGAAAGTATTAGAAAAATATTCATTATTAATATGGTTATTATATGGTATTATTCTCTCTAACCAGTAATATGTGTTTGTTAAATTATAATTCATCATATAGCATGTTGATTTATTTTCTTTTTAATAATATAACTCTTTGCTTTTATAAGTTAATAACTGGTAAGTCAAACATGAGAGCAGAGTAATAATGCACTTTATAACACAGAAAATCACACTAAAGGTGAAATAAGTCTGTGAACTCAGCTTCAGGTTTGCATCCCTCCACAAATTAAGAAATGCTAAATGGAAGACTGATAAGTTCCTAACAATGTTGGAAGGATTACATAACTTCCCTCAACTAAATTTTCAAATTAAATTAATTTGAAGCTTATGCATAGTTCAATAGTTGAAAATGCATCTTCTTCTATTTACTTATACATGTATGTATATATAGGTAAATATTTATTCATTTTAAACATTCTTCTAAAATTCTACCGAATGGGCAGTTGTTAATTATGTCATGTTTCCTTCCTCAAACTCCTGTCTTTATATACATGGAGATACATCCAAAGTCTACAGACTCATTTCTGCTTAATGCAATTTTTAGTCAGCTCAAAACCCAAGAAAAACTTATTGTTGCCTGTTTCTATAGTCTTTCTTTATAAATTAAATTAAAACCATAGCTTAATTCAAGATAAATAATCAATTTGTCACCCTACTACACACCCATCTTCTTTTCTCCTGTTCATGTACAGTGACCATTATAATTTTTGAAGAGTTCATCACATACAACCAGAGATATACAGCATATCTGAGCTATAACAAAATGGCATTAAAATATCAGTAGTTGGAAAAGGAAATACAAACATTTCTTGAATGCATGATAATTAAAACTGAGCCTGAAACATTAGCTATAGATAAATTTAGAGAAATAACTCTTTCCTCTCCTCCTCTACGTCCTATATGACTATGCTGTAATATTCAGTGTAATTAGCATACTAAGAATTGTATGTGTCCTTCTCCATATGAATATATATAATACGTAAATATAGACCTATCTTAACTTCTTTATACTATAAATTTGATTCAAATTATACCCTTATGTATTTAATTCCAAGACTAATATTTTGCATTTTATTTCCCCATATGTAATTATTTTAAAAACTTCATGCAGTTGGAAAAGTGAAGTAGGGCAAACATGAGAGGGTTATACAAAATATATTACATGCACATGTGAAATTCTTAAACAATAAATAAAATATACTATAAAATATAAGACTAAGATAATCATTTTTTTAGAAATGTAGAACTAGAAAAAAGTATATTATATTACATTCAGCACTAAAATGGAATTGTTAAAAATGTCCATGTTTGAGCTAGAGATGCATATACTCACTCTAGATTGGAAAAAAAGTATACAAAGATAACTAATATTGTTAAGATACTTCATGTTTATTGCTGCACCAATAACAACAGCAAAGGTATAAAGCTTAGATATTAATGATTACTGAGTAGAACAAGAAAATTTGGTATTGGCACTCAGTGGAGGTTTATTCCACTGTAAAGCAGAATGAAATTATGCCAGATTTGATCAGCTTATAATAAAGCCAGATTTAGAAAAGAATCACACATTTTCTCTCATCCATGTGGAGTCTGAGTTGACAATTATATGTGTCACATATTTATTTATTAATATATATTAGCAGAAAGTAAACAGGGCCACACCCAGCTCCCTCAAGTTCTCCTCGGAACTCCACTTCTCCCCTACTTCTTCCCTTCTGTCTTCCCTTCTTCTCCTACTCCCAAGCTTCCAATTTCCTCAAGAGATCTTGTCTATTTCCCCTTCCCAGGGGGATCTGCCTATGTTTCTCTTAGGCTTCTCCTTGTTACTTAGCTTCCCTGGGGTCATGGACTCTAGGCTCCTTATCTTTTGCTTTACAGCCAGTATTCACTTATGAGTGAGTGCATACCATGCTCATCTTTCTGGGTCTGGGTCTGAGAGCAAGGAAAGAGATACCTTGATTGAGGGAGCTATTGTGCAGTTAGCAAGAGGCCTAGCACTAGAGAAATTAACAGGAATCCACAAGAATGACCCTAAGCAGTAGTGGAGAGAATGCCTGAACTGGCCTTGTCCTGTAGTCATATTGATGCATATCTTAAATGTCATCATAGAACCTTCATCCAGCAACTGAGGGAAGCAGAGGCAGAGATCCACAGAAGAGCACTAGGTTGAACTCCTAAAGCCCAGCTGAAGAGTGGGAGAAGTGGGAATACAAGCAAATAGGTCAAGACCATGATGGAAATACATACTGAAACAGTTTGCTTGAGCTAATGGGAGCCTGGCCTGACAGGGAGGGAACCAGCATAGGACCAAACTAGGTCCTATGAATGTGGGTGACAATTGTATGTCTGGGAAAGACTGTGGTGCCATTGGCAATGAGACCAGGATTTATCTCTCCTGCTTGTTCTGGCTTTTCAGGAACCCATTCTCTTTGAAGGGATACCTTGCTCAACCTAGAGATAGTAAGGAGGGCCTTGGTTTTGCCTCAAAGTAATGTGTTAGACTGTTGACTCCCCATTGGAGAAGTTACCTTCTCTGAAGAGCAGATGGGATGGGTGGTGGGGGAAGCAGTAGGAGGAGATGAGGTGGAAACTAGATCTGGCATACACAATGAGAAAATATGGCTCTTTTTAAAAAATTAATTAATTAATTTTAAAAAGAAAGTAGACTGGGGCATGAGAAAAAGATCTAAAGGAATAAGGAGATAAGAGGAGGAATTTGGAGGGGAGATAAGTCAGAAAATACTCACATGTGACTTCAGTATATTTGTTTTGCATAATAGAAAAAAATCCATGGAGAAAAATCAGCATGTGACCTTACGCGAAGAGTACTGAGATGGCAGAAGCGAAGAAACCTATTCATAATTACTATTCTTTATGGAGTCTCCATTAGTCCAAGGGGCATCACATCACAACTCCTAAGATGTACTTAGAAGGCACATTTAATTTGTGATCTTTGCATGAACATATTGCTGGTATCTTTCTAAATCGTTGGGTATTAGAATGCAAGTTTATGTTTCAAGACAAAATAATGGTGTATTCAAAATGAACTTTATTGAGAATCTGAGGACTGAAAAAAACGGCTTATGATTAAACACTATTTTTTTATCAACTGCACTTATGAGTACATGAAAAATGTAAAATCTTTAAAAATTCTACACAGCAATGTGCAAAAGCTTTAAATTATTAAAGCATGCTGGCAGATGCTAATTTTTTAATAGTTGAATAGAAAAATAAACCTGTGGCATGGGCTATCAAAAGCTGTTCAACATCAAAAAAATAAATCACAAAACCAGAAAAAAAACAGGAAATATGAGTGAATACTTTTAAGTAAATCCATATTTGAAAAGCATCTAAACTGTGATTCATCTACATAGTGTTTTGGAATGGAAAACTACTGGGATAGGAAAATATGTTGGAGAGTGGAGGGATAGGACCATAGTAGGCTTAGGGCAGTGAAAATACTCTATATGTCTATGAAATACAGACACATACCTTTATAAGTGTCTCTAAAGTCAAAGAACAGTTTGTGGTACAATGCCCAAAGATACCAATGATGTTAATAATGTATTAATGAAGACATATCAATAATAAACAAGTGAATCACTGTGATGAGGTTCATTGACAGCAAGAGGGCTGTGTATAATAGGGCATACTATAGATGAAATCTCCATACTTACGGTGCAATTTTGCTATGAAACAAACTATGTTACAAAGTAAATCCATGTGTATCATGAATCAAGAAAGGATAAAAGGAGAAAGAGGTGGAAAGGCTAGGGGAGGAAAGGAGAGGGGAGGAGAGGGAAAAGAGGAGAGGAGAGGAAGGAAGAGGCAAGACAAAAATGAAACTGAAGTTATCAGCTAGGGTTTCAAAGAAAGAAATTACACATTTCTGTCATGTCTTATTTTAGATCCCATTTCTTAACCTATTAGTGTAAATGCCAAAAACATACTTAAGTTATTCTTTAGACTTTTTGAGTGTTCATTTTTCATATATATGTATATGTGTATATGTAGCATAAAATCCTGGCAAAGTTATAATTAAGAATTATTAGACACATACTTAATTTTGATTATTTTACATCTCAGTCTATACTGTTTCAAAATTATGTATTACCTCAGAAATTATGCTAATTTAACAGTTGGCATGGTGATAGTCTTGAAGTGATGCTTTAGGATAAATGCAGTTCTAAATTTAAAACATCCTTATGTTAGTAGTCAACAATGAGAAAAAATACTAATTACTACTTTCAGAGCATAGAATTCTTAAACTTGTTGTAGTACTATAGCCTTTTGTCATTTGTAATATCAAACTATGATAATAAAATATTTCTATGAAATATCTAATCTTAAAAACAATACCCTTCTGTATCTGTATAATGAAAAGCTGTGTCATGTCAATTTCATATCCTTAGTCCTGGCAAAGACACTAGTTGGTGTTAAATAAACGCATAGGGGGACCCTGTACATTACAGGAGTGAACTAAAACTTGATTTTTCCCTTACCTTCTAAGGAAAACTTGACATGCCAATGAGAGAATTTTCATGGCCAGATTGTGTGTTAATTTCATCCTGCACAGTCAAATGTAAAACCCCAAAACCTGGTGGGAAAGTCAAAATCCACTGCTGACTATTTCAAAGTCATCTCCTCTCCTCTGGAAACCATTAGAAGATCAGCCACTTGTCTAAATGACAGTGAGGAGTTTTACACCTCCTCAAAAAGTCTATTAACCACAAAGATAAACTTTCATAACTTGGAAGAGAGAGAAAAAAATCAGATAATAACATTTCATTCAGAATGACAAGACAAGGAAGAAAACTAAGTCACCATAACAAAGTGTGCAAAGTTAATGGCTTTGCTGAATAAGTAAAGGAAATAAAGGCAGCAGATACAATTTACTTATCATTCCTTTATTATATGGCCTTAAATAGTCTCAAGGAATCATATTAGTACCATTATACAACTGGACACAATGCAGAAACCAACAGGTACCTGAGTACCACATCATAACTCCTGCTTTTTGTGCCTCAGGGATCATCCATGGGCAGAGAGAGAGAGTGGGAACCTAAATGCCACAAAGTTGAAGGAGTCTCTCCTAGAAGTGACTGCATAAACAAGACCAGATCAGGTAAATGCCAATAGAAGAGTGGAAAACTCACAGGGTCTTACCCTAGGGAAAAACAAAAACAAACAAAACACTAACAATGAAAAAAAGCAGACAATTAATCTAATGACTACTTGAAGAAGGAGAATTAGCCTTTCGCAAGGTTAGCCCCCATATTGGTTATCTAGTGCTAAGGGGTCAACCTTGAAATCATATACCTAACAACAAAACTGGGTCAGCAGGTGGTATTTGTATATAATGTACATACACACATATGATATATACAATGTATGTATGTAAAAGTAATTATTTAAAAAGGAAGCTTTATGAGCATGAAAGATAGGGAATCAAGAGAGGAGTTTAAAAGGAGGGCAGCTTGGAGGACAGGAGTGCATAACATAATGCTTTTTTCAATTAATAAAATTTACTAAAAATTTTAAAAAGCTACATTTCACAAATAATTCTTAAATGACTAACAAAATGTAAATTGACATCAATCATCACCTCAGAATAAGATGTTTTTAATGGAGGAGGTTGTTTCTCAAAGGACTACAAGAGGGTATGTGCCTTACCCTCTGTGAGGAGTAAATGGGGGATGGGGTTGTGAGCGAGGTTGGAGGGAATGTGAGTAGGGGAGGGAGTGGAAATTGAAATTGGTATATTAAACGAAAAAATAGTTGGTTTTCTTTTTTAAATAATAAAAAAAAAACAAATTATAAAAAAAGAAAAGAAAATATTGCGTTATTTGATATTCTCTATGTAAGATCTAATGTTGCATGCATGTGCTCCACATGCATATACAGAAATATATGAAGTTAGGTGGAGTATAAAAGAGCATTCCAGTCTGATGATGGATCTTTAGTGGGATAAAATTAATTGTGTTTTTTTTTTTTAAAAAAAGCCTCTGATTACATAAAGTCTTTTTTTTAATGTAAGTGGTTCTTAAATAAATTTTCACTAAAATATAAGATGCCACTGACATAGGGCGTGCACTGTTTTGTCATTTCTAAGTACCATAGTCCTTGGCACAAAATTACTTACAATTTACAAACAGGGAGTTATTTGCCTATGTTGGGGGCTTTACTCTGTATTTCTTTTGTCTTTTTTGTGACTCCTTCCTCAAAGCAGCTAGGATGCATGCAATAACTTGCAGTGTTGATTCTCTCAGCCTTGAGCTTGTGGGCTGGATTCTGATGATCACAGGCTCTGCTCATTCCTTAGAAGTTCACCCTGTGACCTCTGGAGTCGGCATGCCATATATAGCCTTTCACTACACTCATGGAAGAGCAAGGAGCTGATGATTCCTGATGAAAGCATCTTAAAGGGATGCATTTCACATGAAAAGTAATAGCATCTTAGTGACCTTCCGTGACTTTCTACATTGATTCGTTGGGAACCAAAAGAACACTGGACAGCTGGGTTTTGAGCTGACTATAGTTCATTCTCCATGCCTCAAAGTGTTGTTATACTTAGAAGTACATCTTTACTCTTGTCTGATAACACTTATCTTGATTTTTCTTGCATTTTACACAATATATGTCCCATGAAACATAGTGGCTACACATTTTATTTGAGTATTAGTGTTTTATGATTTATAATTAGGTTAAATATTATTTATATTATTACAAACTCTTGGGTAGATTACATATTATTTCATTGATTTAGAGTTTCCTCTAAGTTTGTAGACAGTAGACCATTTTGAGAATGACAAAGATGTCAAATTATCTCAAGACGTCAAAAAAGTTCAGTGTACAAAACATATTAGCATGAGTTTTATTCTCATTAGCAATCACAGTGTGTTCTGACAATAAAGCTGTTTAATAACTAGATTCTAAATATTAATATTAAACTTAATTAAACACAAACATAAAGCAAGGACTAACAAATTGCTTTTGATAGTCCATATCTTCTTGGGGCTAGTGTTGTACCAACAGCATGCTAGAAATGAGTTGAAGGTATTGAAAACAATAGGTAGCATAAGCTGTCTGTTTCTTACATTAATTAAAATACGAATTACATAGTTTTTATCAGAAATGTTGCCAATCCCTCCTTAAAATAATCTGCAAGCTATGAATTTCCATTAAAAGGAAAGAACACGTATTTTGTTCAAATAATCCTTAGAAAAGTAACCTAGTTAATGTTGATAAATGTCCTGTATGAATTACAATATATATAATTTATTAAGCCTAGCAACTGTCTAGACAAGAATTGATAAGCTACCATTATGTAGTTTCTCCATAAAATTCATTCCTTAAATCAAGGTCATATCATAATAATTATCATACAGAATTAATTTATCATATTACCCCATTATTCAAAGTTACACATCATAAGAATAATTAAAATAGACAATCAAGTTTAGTCCTTTTAGTTTCTTACTTTTGATGCTGTTCTTTGCTTTTTGAACATTTATATGAAATAGTAGTCATATTGCACTACAAAGAATTATGTAACAGATCAGACAGAACCCAGTCTCTCTAAGGACACATGACGAAGGGTAAAAACTTATTAAATACTGTTAACAATGTTAAATAATTAGATTCTTAGTGTAAGCAGACTTTATTTCATGAGGATCTTCAAGACTGTGTGTGCTTGCATTTGTATCCGTGTGTGTGTGCATCTGTCTGTTAATGAATATGATAGGGCAGGACATTGGTCTTTAACTAATAGCTAAGAGACCTTTCCGTGATGCCTAAAAGTTATCATGTGTCTTTTATTTCCCAGCTGTTTTTAATTAGATTATCAATGTATGCTATTTTGACATCAGTTGAAGACTGTTTCAACTACCACTATTGCTGGGGCCACACTCTTCTTCCTAATACCTTCTCCAGCCAGAACTCTTCCTGCCATATTGAACAGTTTTGAAAGAGTCTATTGCAAATGTATAAGCTTTAGAGGTGAGCTCTTGATGTCTCTTCCCACCTTACTCTCCCTAGTGACCAGCTAAAGGCATACAGGATAGAAAGCAAACTATGTGATTGCTTCATGCCTGAGGTCTGTGAGCAGTGTGGAAAACAAGATGAACTAGAAAGTCAATACCTATGAGGTTAAAACTGGGACGAGCTTACTGTACTACCTCTCTATATAAGCACGCTTTCCTTGACCTTGATCGGTTGTTCCTGTAAGCTTCACCTGCATTTTCCTTCCTAGTGTTACATTCCTCCCAATAAAGCCTTCAGAAAGATCAAGCATCTCTGCCTCATGTTCTGTATCTCACATCAAATAGGTTGAGCTGTGCATAGTAAGAGCAGAGGGAAACCTAGGTTTCCATACTCGTGCCTCTGACTGTGACACACACAAAACTGAGAAAAGTGCCTGATGTTACAAGCCTTATGGATCTGTAAACCTTCGATTCATACGCCAAATAGGAGATGGAGAAAGAGAACTAGATCTGGCTCAGAAAAGAAATGGTGGATCCTACAACAGAGAGAATGAACAAAGGCGAGAACAGTGGAGGCTAAGGCCAAAGACATGAAAATGCTGTGAATAACCAGGGCACTGAGCAATGGTTACAGACAGAGCTCACAGGTTACAAGCTACGGAGCTCACACTTAACACTCAGCTGCAATTATGCAGGGAGCCTGTCAGGCAGTGGTTGGGAATAGCGTTCTCTGCCAGGAACAGGGCTTGTGACTTAAAGGATTAGAATTTGCTCTGACATGAGTACATGGAGCTCCATGCATGTCTGTAGCTTTGAGATCTCTGAGCCAAAAGGCTGGAGTTCTCAAGTACTAGCACTAAGAAAATGCTGGGGTCTGAAAATCTTGTTTTTAAGCCTTGGGGATTTAAAACCTTAAGGCTGGCATTTCTGAGGATGTGAATTATTCCTGACCGCTTTGCAACTAGTGAAAAAATGAATACTGGACAGCCCCTTTGTAAAATGTTTACATGTATCACATACACTATTTTCAAATATTACCTCATAATTTCAGCATGTTTCAAAGACTTTAACCAAATTTCTCTTCATCAGGATAGTTTATTGAGTAGTATCTTTTGGGCTTTTGTTCTTTTTTTAAACCATTTATATTGAGGAGATTAGTTGTTATTTATTGAGGACATTGGAGTGGTGTACATGGCAAAAATGTGAGTCCTCCCCTTAGAATCCCGTCACTCTTGTTGCTTCACTTGGAATCAGATGTTTCAGCCTCCTTAAGATTTCAGATGACTACAACCCCATTAAACTCTTCACTATCAGCAAACTTGTGAAACCATGAGACAGAATTGCCCATCTACCCAGGACCAAAATTATTCACTAACTAAAAGTATGAGGTCAAAACATGTTTCTGGCTGCTTTTAAGACTCTAATTTTGTGGAAAATGTTCTGTGCAAACTTAGGTTAAAAACAAAACATGTCTTTATTAATTCTACTAAGGACCAGAATTCCATTCTTCCTTCTTTGTGGAAACGTTTCTCCTTTAGAAATCAAACAAAATTCAATTTCATGTAAGAGGTGTATGACAAATATTATAATTAGCAGGAAACTGATTGTATATATTTTATGCCAATATTTTACATGTGCCCAGTTCTCTGCATTTGTATTTTGTTTGTATAACCAATCTAGTTCACAAAGATCAGGCCATTATATAAATCTAAGAAATCCAACAGGATGCCCCCCTGTAATTCGTCTTTGGTAATTATTCTTATGCAATACTTTTAAATATAATAAGAGGTTGCTGCATATTGAGAGTCTTAAGCTTCACAAAACTCAATATGAAAATAATAAAAATTGCGAAGTCATTCTTTAAACACCTCCAGCTTCCTAACCACAATAAACACATAGAAAGATAAGTTATTTTTACTACTTGATAAAATATGGAAGAATCACTATCTGGTTTAAACAAAGGTATATCTTTAAATTAAACTACTGTTACAAACATAATGAGTATGAAGTATGTATCAGAGCATATGATGTTGTACATGGTTTTCTCTGATGCATGGTCAGCGCTGACTGCAGTTCACAAACTGCTTTCTTAACTTTGTCAGTGACAAGTTAACTGTGGGTTTGAAGGCACAGTGACTTCGGTTTGAAACAGTGAAGCGTTGGTTAGAAAGTTTTCCTTGAAAGTTAATTTGCAAGTTTCTATTTCTACTATACAATACAGGTTCTTGTTTCTAGCACCACCTTAAAAAAACTATAAGTAGTGTCACCATTAGATTAAAACCTGAAAAAAAAAATAAAATTCATCCCCTAGCAGGGCTAAAGCATGCAAGGGCAGCCCATATATGATGGTTCTGTTGAACTTCTCCATATTGGTCTAAGTTGATGAGGATTAACAACCAAATCACTTCCTCATCTTCAGACCTAGTTGATTGTAAAAGACTGACATATTTTCCATCTATTTTAAACAATAACATTTAATGACTTATATTGTTCTTTTGAAGAAAGTTGACAGTGGACACTCATGATAGAGATAGACTTAATAACACAAGTTTGCCAGTTCTTTTATGGAGCTGGTATTATCATGTTTTATCCATAACTAAACTTCACATTCCTATATAAGGAGCAATGGTAACCTGGACATCTTATAATGGATACTTGTTTGGAAGGTGTTAACAAGAATCTTTTGTGTTCTACAAAACGAACTAAATTTGTCTTCACAAGTATATAATTCCCTGTCCCATTTTAAAATAATGAATTTTTTTCAATTCCATTTTAAGTGAAATGTACTGAAATAATGAAATTTTCTTAAAAGGAAGGGTGTAATCCTAATATCCATCTGTCTACTGTCCAGAGAATGTCAGTCAGAGGGCCTTAAGAAACTGTACTGAAGTTGGCAATATTATCACCAGGTGTGACTCGTAAGCAAATATTTGATGGGCATTTCTTGCTGGTACTTTGTTGTATCTGAATATTCAAATAGTTGAAAAAGAAATATCCTTTTATTATACTGATTCTTACTTTCTTAGTGATCTTTGTAAGTAAGTGTGGTAGCTACAGCATCATCTGGGTGATGAACCTGAGAATTATTATGCGTTAAAATAACCAGAGGAATACACAGAAATGTATCATTAGGGATGTGAACAGAGTGAGTAGCAAAGTTCTTCCTTTGTATGTGAAGGCCTTGAGTTCAATTACCAACAAGCTACTACTCCTGTATAAGAAAAATACTCTTCATATACTGTAAGCATCACACATTTAAAAATAAATGAGTTTAAAAAATATTTAAAATGTTCATGATTCAAGTCAACAGTGCATATAGAGGAGATTCTTTAGATTATGCTTAATTTAATTAACAACCTGATCTGTCATCGGTACAATTTTAGACATTTGAGTACATAATTAAGTCATGTATTTTTGGTAGACTAATAACCAATATCCATTTAAGAACATATTTTTTATGTGTGATATGTGTGTATGATAGGCATATGTATATAATGTGTGTGTGTGTGTGTGTGTGTGTGTGTGTGTGTGTGTGTAGGTTCTGATATGTATGTGGGTAAGCACAGTTTTGGTTCTTGTTTTCTATCTTGTTGGAGACAGAATTGTTGTTTGCTGCTATGTTTTCCAGGCTTGGTGACCCAGAGGCCTCCCATTCCAATGTGTCCTTTTTTAGTGTATCACATCCATGGAAAAATGTAAAATGTATTGGAAAGATCTTTAAAAAGGAAAAAAAGAAATAAAGTCAAATAGTAATGGAAAATGAGTTACCAGGCTAAGAAGATATTAATCACGTAAAGGTGGTTGCCATGCAAGCCTGGTAACCTTAGTTTGCTCTCAGATAGATGGAGATAACAAAATGGACAGAGTTTTTTTTCCCTGACCTGTTCTGACATGTACACACACACATACACATACGTGCATGTACATTCTTTCAAAAAAAATGGAAGAAAGTGAATTCTTACCTTAATAAATAATTTGAATAAATGAAATTACTTACCTATGACTTACTTTTTTAAAAGAATGGTGATTAAGATTTTTCTCCTGAATCCTTCTCTGCCTGCTCTTCAATGTCCCCACTCTTTCCTCTTTTCCCCCTTCTCTTCTCTCTCTCTCTTCTTTCTTTAAAGTTTTCACTACTTTACATTTTCTCTCCTCTCTCATTTTCCCCTCATCTCGCTTTGAAAAGTAATCTAAATAAATGAAACTGTATTAAAATCATACATGTCATTGTTCTTGTCAAGACTGGATGGGATATATAATCAAACATATACACTGCCAAATGCTATAGCTTCTAATATTGTCCCTCAAGGAGTAAGATTATTCTACATGTACACACACATTCACAGTCTTCTTCCTGCTAAATATTTGGCAATGTTCTTTTAGATAAGCCTTGAAGTCAAGTGTGTTATTGACTAAACAGGTAAGTGATCTTTAACAGGAACCACTGGAGCAGTTACATTTTAATATTTTGTAAAGTTTAATCAGTCCTAATATGCCAAGTGAGAATGACATTCTACAAAGACAGGTTGGCAATCAGCTCCTTTGTGGATGGCTTGGAGTTATTTGCTATTTGTTGCAATAGATTTAGCAAAATTTGAAAGGTAACAATTATACATGAAAGCAGTATGAAGAGTTATTTGAATGAAACAAATCATCAACTAATAAATTAATGAATTGTAGCCATTAAGGAAAATGTGTGTGCTCTGTGTATTTTCCCTGATTATTTGGTGGGAAAAAAGAGGAAACAAATTTGATTTCAACTAGGTTATAGTGTGAAAAATAAGCTTAACTATGATATAGGTGTTACATATACAGGGAAAGACTACATCAGTGTATTAGCAAGAAGGACACTGTGAAAAACTAGAGAGAATAATGGACAAAACCCACAGTGCAAGTAAGATCTATGGACTAAAAAAGTACATGCAGAGGGTATTTCAGGCCACCGTGTTTTTTCAAAACAGCTTTAGTGGGTATAGTTCTAAGACTAATCATGAAAACAATTCTAGGTCAGATTGCACACCCCTGTAATCATAACACTTGAGATGTTAAGGAAGAAAAATCAGAAGTTTATGGTCCTAAAGAGCTGTTGTAGATTTTGCCTAGAAACAAATAGAAAGAAAACAAAGATGGGAAAAGAGAAGAGCTTGTGCTAGAGCAGGTCATTAAGCAGCACATAATGTTCTCATCCACCTGTCAGTAGTCACCCAGAAAATGCCATCACACAGCTACTCTTATATCAGCTAAAGCAGGCCAATCTCTACACAGGTTTAGCTGTGTCACAGAGAGGACAAGGTCAAGCTATTCATGAGGTTTGGACTCTGGCTTCAGGTGAGTCTCAATCTTGTAGAATTTTCTTTTTGATTCCAGCTCCTTCTATGTACTACTCCCTCCTTGCTCTCTTTCAAACACATAGTTTCTTTTTCTTTGTTTTTACATGTGCATGCATACTCAGTGTGTGTTTGTGTGTGTGGACATTTGCATGTGTGTGTGTGTGTGTTTTCTAAATATATAAATACAACCTGTTTCATCTTTATAATGTTACTTGCATGTATATATGTTTTTGAGGCAGAATTTTGACTAATCAGAATTAGCTATGCTGCAGACATATAGAAGGAATCCCTCTCTTAAGAAAGAATAACTAGAAGGCAAAATGACAGCCTACAGAATGGGAAAAGATTTACACCAACACCACCAGACAGAGGTCTGATCTCCAAAATATACAAAGAACTCAAGAAATTGGTCATCAAAAGAACACATAATCCAATTTTAAAAAAATGGAGTACAGACCTAAACAGAGAACTCTCAACAGAGGAATTTAAAATGGCTAAAGGATACTTAAGGAAATGTTCAACATCCTTAGTCATCAGAGAAATGCAAATCAAAACAACTCTGAGATTCCATCTTATACCTATAAGAATGGACAAGATCAAAAACACTGATGACAATTTATGCTGAAGAGGTTGTAGGGAAAGGGGAACACTTCTGCATTGCTGGTGGGGATGCAAGCTGGTATAGCCCCTTTGGATGTCAGTGTGGCAATTTCTCAGAAAATTAGGAAACAACATTCCTCAAGACTCAGTAATACCACTTTTGGGTATATATCTAAAGGATGCTCAATCGTGCCACAAGGACATGTTCATAGCAGCATTGTTGGTCATAGCCAGAACCTGGAAACAAACTAAATGCCCTTAAACTGAAGAATGGATAAGGAGACTGTGTTACATTTACACAATGGACTACTACACAGCAGAAAAAAAATAACAGCATCTTGAATTTTGCAGGCAAATGGATGGAGCTAGAAAACATCATTTTGAGTGAGGTAACCAAGACACAGACAGGTACCACATGCACTCACTCATAAGTATTTTTTTTAACTATAAAGCAAAGAAAACTAGCCCCAGAGAATCTAGACAACAATGAGAACCCTAAAAGAGACATACATAGATCTAATCTACATGGATAGTACAAAAAGACAAGATATCCTGAGTAAATAGGGAGTATGGGGACCTTGGGAGAGGGTCAAAGGGGGGGGGAGGAATGACAAGGAGGGGAACATGGAAAAATGTAGAACTCAATAAAAATTAAAAACAATAATTTTGAATGAAAATCATTCAACTCTAGTCAATCAAACCATAGTCAAAAAGTATTTTAACATTTTCAGAATATACCATATTCAATGATATCACAGTGTGTTATGATCTCACTAAAAAGTTAAATTTATTGTCAATGAAGTTTTAAATTTGGGTTCTGCTATTTTCCTTGTCTTCATGGCTAATATGTCCCTTACTGGGGCCTGATACACATGACTCATGGTTCTTTCTTTGTAATCATAAAATCTTCAGATATCAGTGGCTAATATGTCCCTTATCCTAACCTGACAAATGTGCCTCATGGTTCATTATTTATGATAATAATTATAGTAAGCATGATGTCATTTTACAAAGGACGTTATAGTTTTCACATTTCAGCTGAAAACAACAGTTTACAGTTAATAGTAATATAGCTAATAGTTAACATGGCGATATAAAAACTTCATATCAAACTGATGGGAGAAAATCAATTTAGGTCTTGAAGCATTTGGTAATTCATGTTGTTAGTTAATAATTGAATGTTGCAGAGTATTCAGTTAAAACTGAAAGACAAGAGAAGAAAGGCAGACACATGGGGTGACTGAGCCTTAAGACAAGCTGCTCAGAATGCAGCCACCATAAGCTGAATCGCAAAGAGAGGTGCTAATGCTCACTGTTTACACATTCTAATACCCACAAGCCTGCCAGAAACACTTCAGTTTAATATATCTTCTAGACTCCATTAAGTGAATCTGGATAATTTTGCTTTTTTCAACTTCTGAAACATTTATATTGCGAATATATCATTTTTCTTACTTATTGAGTTTCAACGATTAGTTAAGGACATCTCCTAAAGCAGAAAGAAGAATAAATGAGAAAGGAACCAGGAAAGACAAATGACTAAGTTAAGAAGATTGTTTTCTATTAAAACTACGGGCAGGCTGAAATATACTCTGCTTGTTTAAAAAGGCAATGAGAATAAAGAAAGCACAATAATGGTGCAATTATAAATCTTTGAATTTACTTAGTGGCTAAAAGCAGTAAATTTATTAATGCAGAAAGAGTGCTTATATCTTCCTCAAGATTAAAAATAGTAACATTTCACATTTCACAATTGTTCAACTTAATTCATTGTAAAAGGAAAAATTCTATAACCTTGGTTAATTTTTCTAGATTACCCCCTGTCTTTGGACCATTACACAGAAAAAAAAGGGGGGGCTTTGTGTGAGTTTTACACAGAGTCTGGTCTTTCTTGACCATACCATTTAAAATTAATAATTTACACACACACACACACACGATTTCTCTAGCCTTCTTTCTGGTGTAGGCTTGTTTTTGTTTTTTAATTTTTTTATATTTATTCATTGCATGTGTGTGGGAATGTGTGGAGGTAAGAGGCTTGGTGACAGTGCCTTTCACCTGTTGAGTGTTCTTATCAGCCCTGTTGTTGCTGTTGTTTTCTCCACTGTGGTCATCGCCAACAGACATACATGTAATTTTAAATATTTCTTATTACGTGGCAGTTAAATGTTGTTTCCCACCTCCTGATATCACAATAGGATGTAAAGAATATAATAGAGGAACATGGTTCTATTCCTTGTCCTAGGATCAGGAACTATGCTCACCATATGCTAGATCTTGTTAATAGAATTTCCAGGAACAAAGGCAGAAGAAAGAGCAAGAGGCAAAGAAAGACATTGCTAACAGTGGATAATAAAGGTCTGTGGCACAAAGCAGAATGAGACTGTAAGTACCCCTGGATGTGAATCCCTACATCTCTTGAGTTTTACTGTATGAGAAAGAATGATGAGCTGTGCCTAGATCCTTCCTCTAAATGCTTCCTACCCTCACTTGATTTCCTTCAATGAGTATTTCTCAAAATGCACCTTATAATGGGAAAATGTATATGCGGACTTGTGTCGGAACTCAAGGATGGCATTAAGCTGGCTCGGTGGACTATATTAGCCCTGAATGTGCAGAAAATTGTATAGGAAGAAAACAATGGTATAGTTTATTTCAGGAATGGCCTGAAGCTAAGAAGGGGTAGAAGTATACCTTCAACTGCAGATTTTCTGATCCTGAAAAAATAGCAGTAGTTTAGCTGCTTCCCTGCCTTGCTCAGATCCCAAAAGGCCCCAGCATATAGGTTTCCCTGGGCACAATTGTGCCCTGGTACATGTAGCAACTGATATTCTCATGCATCTCCAAGGCTATGATGACTGGTTGCTGTTTTTCTGACTGCTGCAAAAGTATGAACTTCCTTTCTTTTCTATATGGCTTTATAAGGTTCTTTCACTTTGTGATTTTGATTCTCAAGATATTGAACTCAACTGTTCTGTGGATAACACCTTGCATCCTGCCTTTGTACCACTTACTAACATTTAAATTTTTACCAGACACTTTTTTTTTTTTGTTCCTACCAAAATCATAACCACTAAAGAGGAACCAAACAGGTCCAGGGAGGTGACATATTTCTGTAGTCCAAGCAAGTCGGAAAGCTGGGACAGCACGGCCTGATGAATGAGAGATAGAGAGCCCTATAGTTGGCAGAAAGACTGTGGTAGTTTTAATGTAACTGGACCTGATAAGCTCATAGGGAGTGGTACTATTAGGAGGTGTGGCCTTGTTGAATTAGCTGTGGCCTTGTTGGAAGAAGTGTGTCACTGTGGGAACAGGTTTTGAGGTCTCTTATGCTCAAATGTCCTATTACCTACAGGATATAAGACTCTCAGCTACTTCTCCAGCATCATGTCTGCCTCTGTGCTGTCATGTCCCATCATGATAATAATGGACTAAAGTTCTGAACTATAAGTGAGACACCCCAATTAAATGCTTTTCTTCATAAGAGTTTCTATGGTCTTTGTGTCTCTTCACAGTAACAGAAACCATGAGAAGTTGGTACCAGGGACTGGAATATAGCTGTGAAAGGCCTGACCATGTTTTTATTTGGAGGAGTTAAGACTTTGGTACTTTATGTTAGAAAAACATTGGAACTTGAAGCACTGCTTAATGGTCCACACTAGTAGGCTCACCGAAGACAATGGTGCTGAGAATGATTTGATATATTGGTGAAGAATGTAGTGGCTTTTTGTCCTTGTCCAGAAAGTCTTTCTGAGGCACATGTGAAGAGATTTGAACTAATTCTATTGGCAGAGGAAATCTCCAAAAAAGCTTAGTATTAACTTTGTTGTATGGTTATTACTCTTATACAGATTTATAATGAAAAGGAGCAAAAAAAAAATGTAAAATTTGAGAGAAAAGGAGCACCAGGAAGTAGAATGAAAATAAGTCCTTTGACCTCGATGGGTGCACCCACCCTCTGAGACAGTGGGGCTGATCTATTGGGAACTCACCAAGGCCAGCTGGATGATGGAGCATGTGATCAAACTGGACTCTCTGAACGTGGCTGACAAGGAGGGCTGACTGAGAAGCCAAGGACAATGGCACTGGGTTTTGATCCTACTGCATCTACTGGCTTTGTGGGAGCCTAACCAGTCTGGATGCTCACCTTCCTAGACCTGGATTGAAGGGGGAGGACCTTGGACTTTCCACAGGGCAGGGAACCCTGACAGCTCTTTAGACTGGAGAGGGAGGGGGAGAGGAGTGGGGGGAGGGGAAGAGTAGTGGGGGGAGGGAGAGGGAAATGGGAGGCTGGGAGGAGGCAGAAATTTTTTTCAATAAAAAAGTACCTCTGGGGGGGGAGAAATAAAAATTTAGAGGTGAATTTAAAAAAAAAAAGAAAATAAGTCCTTTGTTTAAGGAGATAAAGAGATTAAGAAATGGACTAAAGGGAGTGGTACAATATCCCACTGAGCTAAATTGACAATTTGTGAAGAGGAATTAAATAAAAGTTTGGAGCAAGATGTGATGGTACATGCCTTTATTCCCAGCATCAGGATGGCAGAGGATAGTGGATCTCATCTACAGAACAAGTTCCAGAAAAGCCAACCTTTTTAGGTAGGGAAGGGAACCATCTAAAAGAGAAAGCTAGTGAATTTCTAATTGAAAAATATCTGAGTTAAGGCCAGTCTGATCTATAGATCCAGTTTCAGTGTAGCCAAGGTTTGACAGTGAAGGTAGTCACTGAAAACAGAAAACTGGTGAAGACATCATTGAGCGAGAGGGCCAAGAAGCAGCATACTCTGGCAGCTTTGGTTACATGTAGCTTGCATAAGAGTCAAGGATAGAGAAACAGGTTATGGAATTTGCCCCTTCAACTAAGGTTAGTCACTGAGATCAGGAACGTGTCAAGGGTGTCCCTTAATAGAGGCCTAGAGAGATCATTGGATGAAGCTGTGAAGCTGAAGCCTGGATTGCCTTGAGGAACTAAAGATCCCTGAGCCATAGGATACCTGCTGAGAAAAACTGCTAATACAGAATGAAACTTGCCCAAGAGAAGGAAGTGTGCTGCAGTCAACGGAGTTGAAAGAGGTTAGAGATCTAAAGAGTGACATAACACATGAAGATACAGAGTTTGCAGTTTGCCCAGCTTGGGTTTTGCCTTATGCTGGTCCAATATTTCCTCACTATGCTCCCTTCCCTACAGTTTGGAACAGTAATGCATATCCTATTTCGTTATATGTTGAAAGTATGTGATCTCTGTTTTGATTTTGATTTTATAGGGGATTATAGGTAAGAGATTACATGAATCTCAGAAAAAACTTTGAACTCTGAACTTTAAAAAATTTGTTGAGACTGTGATAGACTGTGGATACTTTTGAAGTAGGATGAAATGCATTTTGCAGGATGATACTATTATAAGCTCATGGGAGCCAGGAAGTGGAATGTGCTAGTTTGAAAGTAATTGACCCTCATAATCTCAAAGGGGTTGGCACTATTAGGAGGTGTAGCCTTGTCTGCCTGATTGCTACCACTAAAACTGTAAGTAAGCCACCACAATTAAATGTTTTCCTTTATAAGAGTTGGTCATGGTGTCTTTTCACAGCAATAGAAACCCTAGTTAATACAGAAGCCCTAACTCCAAGGAAAGAAGAACAAAAAGCATTTTAAAGACTTTCTGGGAAGGATTTATAGTTAACAGTGTGTTGTACATACTTGACTTTCATTTCAATTTTCAGCATCCAAGTCAAAGTCCTACATGGTGGCCTGTATCTGTAAACTGGTATTCTGGTAGAGGCTTGCTGCCATTGACTCTAGCCCAAACAATGAGCTCCAGATTCAGCGAGAGGCCCTTTTTCAAAGATAAGAATTGATTATATTCCCCAAAATTAATTAATCAGCCTCCCCAGTGAAATAAACCCCCATTATCACAACCAACCTGACATCTGTTGATATCCATTTGATGTTGGCATGTGACCCAATTAGTTTCTTCAGTATTGATGACATCAAAACAGGTACACAGGTATGAAAGTGATATAAAAAGCTATTATTATGACTATCAAATTTATGCTATTAACTACATTGAAAATAAATGGCCTGAAACTCATATTATATTGCCAAAGGTGGATTTTGCATAGGCAGGGTAGGACATTCTTTTTTGTTCTTACCAACATGGGCACTAAATGCATCATTTTCTTTTGCTTGTCTAATAAATTATGTGTAGGAGGTAATGAAGGAACACAATGACTGATGTTGGCCTGTGGTCTTCACAGGTGCAAGAACAGATGAGTGCAACCACAGACAGAAGCAAACACATATGCTGACACAAAATAATAAAAAGATCATTATAGAAAATAATTGAGGTAATAATAGGACAGCAGTATGGTTAAATTCTACCTAATTGCAATGGCTTATGTTAGCATTAAAAAATAAAATGGTACAAAATATATTATTTGATAAAAGGTTTTGTTATTGATAATGAAAGAGCCCATACTTCTAATAATTCCTTTAATAATTAAAATACATCGTTTGACTGATAACAAGATGACTTTAATTTTATTAAATGCTGATGGAAAACTGAGTGAGAATGCTGAATTTCAGCTATCCCTCTTTTCCCTAGTTCCCAGACTTTGTTATCATTTTATCTAATCGGATGCTTCCTCATGTTAATACCATGAGTTCATTGAGAGAAGGGTAGCTTAGTTAATACTAGAAAGTTCTGTAATATCCTCAGTTCATTTATTATTATTCATTTGTAAGAGTTTTGTTCTCAGCCAGTTCCATAGCATCTCAATTTGTACTCTAATGCAATGTTTACACCTCGCTTTGCATGGCGATTTCTTGGTTATAAACAGGTGATAAATGTTCTACTTTCAAAATCTTTGCATTAAGTTAAAGATTTCTCATTCTAATTGTGTAAATGATCAAGTAGCAGTAACAATATTCACAAAAGGAGGAAGAGAGAATTAAGATAAAGACAGTAGTCTTTAGGAGACACAATATAATCTGTTTGTATTCCAGGACTACAAATAAAAATTTAGTGTTTGGCTTTTATTCTAGCAATAAAGGGAGCACACTGTGAGAATAAGGTCTCATCAGATCACCAGTGGGAACTTTCTTAATTCTCATGAGATTTCCTTTTCATGTGAAACACTGGAGATGTTCCATGTATGAATTAGTATATTTAGCTATGCTGCCTGGCTTCCTCTGTATAAATACTGACTCTGCTCATAGTAGCAGCCACTATGGTTCTTCTATTGTCTTTCACTGGAGATCACAGCATGTACTTCATGAGGCTAATGTGAAAACCATGTATCTATATATATATGCACATATGATTATATTTAATCGATGACATCATAGTTAAATTTTGGGACATTGTGGGGGATAATATATTCACTTATAAAAAAGTAGTACATTAAATACTTATTAAAATGAGTCCTTCATGATGAGTAAATTAAACAATAAACACCTGATAATAGAATATCTAAATCAAAACAGCTATAAATTAGCTTCAATATTACTGCATCTTCTTTTCTCCTCTAGGAACTATAAGATTGTTATTATATTCTTAGTTAAGTGTTCAGAACTCCTGTTCCCACAACAGCAGTGGCACTCATAAATGGGTCCCTTTGGCAGTGATTCATCACAGAAATCTTCAATCAGCGTTTTAACATGAGGGACAGAAAAGAACACATTTGCCCAAGAAATAACCCATTAGCAGCTAGAGAAGAAAGTCTCAGTGTGGACACTGACAGTGACTCATCATCTTTCTATGCTTTTCTTACACAGAGCAAGTGGGCAACAAACGGGAGCACCATGACATGGATCTATCTAAAAGAACAAAGAATAAGTTAAAGGGTTTGGTATCTAGAGTCTGTGAATTTATGATGTCTACAAAAAGTAAATAATAATCATTAGATGGATTAATGTATTACATATTCAATGCAATGCTTTTCCTTAAAAATCCAGTGAAATCAATTAAAATGTAAGAGATACTACATTTATTCACTGTACCATGCTGATTTGGCTTTCTTAATGATTCCCTTTTAGCTACTGTGTGAATGATCCTATGAAAAATCACCCTATGCAAAATATGAGGGATTTTTGAGCTACATTATTTTTGTTCCTGTATTTCAAGTTCAAACATAGAAGCAGAGTGAATTCTTCATTTTGTAGCATAATAGAAATAGGATATCTATATAAAGACAATATTGTTTTACATGGTAACATACATAGTTCTTAACAGTATAAAACGAAGCATGTTGTTGACTCTCAGGATGCTCATACTATAAATAAGAACAACTCCAGAGACCTCTGGTAATTTTCTAGTAAATAAAGAATAGCTGCTGAGCTTGCTGGTGGCTTACTGTCAGCTCATTAAATATTTGCTTAATAAAAGAATTGCTGAAGTACTTGCCTACTAAAGGAAGTAAAGTTCCACCATGCTTTCGTGCAAGCCTTCATATAGCTTGCCATATAAAGTGAAATATGGACTTCTGGTATTCCACATCAAAGTGATCATCACATACTTTATTCCGTATTTACTGTTATTTATAATTGTCATATGTGTGTATAAATAAACTACTCCATATGTGTATATGTGTGTCTATGTGCCTACTTATTTGACTAGGTCTTTAAAACAGTATAAGTTTAGATGATGATCAAAACTGTAAATAAAAGTTGTATATGAATTATGATTGCAATCACATATACAGCATGCCTTTTAATATATTTTAGAATAATTGAGTCAGTCTGCTATTAGTTTAATTAAATTTTTTACACCTTCTTGATTAGGTTGCTGGTTTAATGACATCTTCCACACTTTGAGCTGTGAAGTGTAGCTCATTTTAAACTTCTGTAATGAGAAGGAAAATGTACATCTGATGAACATCTCTCAGCAGAATAAAAACAATTTTTAGCTCTTACTTGTGGGAAAACTGCACAATCCAAAGGTGATTAGAATTTTGTTTAAAACAGGTTTACTATGAGCTAGATGTGACTGACCATGAAATGGGCAAAAATCTCTTTAAGTAGATGGTATCCTTTACTCCTTAGTGGTTAGAGAGAAATGTAGCATTTTACAGATAACAGAGGAGATGAGGATGGAGAGGAAGGCGGTTACTATATGGCATAGGTAGATGAGTAAATACGGAGTAAAGTATGTGATGATCACTTTGATGTGGAATACCAGAAGTACATATTTCACTTAATATGGCAAGCTATATGAAGGCTTGCACGAAAGCATGGTGGAACTTTACTTCCTTTAGTAGGCAAGTACCCAAAAGTTTCTTCCGTCGACATCACACATTCTTGGCATTTCTAGCAGTTTTTGCTATACATTCTAACTCAGGCTTCAACTCCACAGTTACACAGACATAATCAGGGACTCATATAGGAAATCTGAACCTACTATACATACATTTACTCTAAAGCTTTTCTTTGAAAGCCTGGTGCATACTTCACTTATGCTTAACTCCTCCTTTTTATATCCCTCCAATACGGAAACTACATAGACTATGCCAAGCTCTGCTGTCAGCACAAGATATAGCTGGCTTTCTTTGGCATATGACTGCACCCATCTTTGAGTGACTGTGTAGCTGAATCTAAGAGAACACATTCCTAGGAGGCACTGCCATAGCAACATTCTTTTCACATGCAAGTCTTTAAAATGCAAATGAATTTTAAACACTGCTGCTTTCAAAGGCTGGCCTCTTGTCTGTAAATTACCTTTCCTGTTGTCCAGCCATTTCCTGTGTTTGTCATCCCTTTCTAGCCAAACTGTCTATCATCTCCCTGTCTTGCTCTGCTACGTGGAAAATCTAGCTGAAAATAGAGCGTAATCACTATTCCACCTGCATGCTATGTGGTCTGAAATATCCCTGCACAAAAATAAATTAGTCCATTACTTTTGAATTCAGTGTTAGTCAAATTATCAGGACATGGAGATACTGATAGATAGTCATGTATGCATATGCACACGTGCACGCGCGCGTGCGCGCGCACGCACACACACACACACACACACACACACACACACGTAGCCAGAATTCAGCACAGATGGTCTCTAGTCCAATTTCTAGAAGAGACTGTGCTCTGGAATTTCACAGACTGAGTCTTCACTTCCACATTCTTGTCAAGGTGATTCCTCCTAGAATACTGTGTGAGTAGAGTCTTTAAGATACCCCAGAGGGAGTACAGAGATCAGAATGCTGAACACCAAGTATTTATATCAAATGAGCCTATTTATCCATTTCCCATTCAAACTGCACTAGGGGTTTTATTGAGGTGACTTACTGATTTCCCCAAATGTGTTATTTATAAGACTGTATACCCCTTGATAGTGAAGTCCTTTAAAAAAAAAAAAAACGCTTCAATAAGTGAACCTATATTTTAAGAGCTCCTTTAGCAATTGTCATTTATATAAAAAGCCATAGTCAGGCTTTTGATGAGTATTTATATTGCCCTTTAATTTATGAATACATTCAAGCTTAGTAATCAGTGTTCTAGCTGACCCATTGACCTCTGAAAGTAACACTTCCCAGAAGAGCATATGGTCTGTAGATGGTTGACAACTGTCATTTAATCAAACACATCAGATCCACATAGCTATTGTTAAAAAAAGAAAAAGAAAAACTTGTTGGAAAAGGATCAGAAACTGAGCTGACATATACTGTCTCTACTGGTTTTATTTTGAATAATTTCTCCTTCACTGATAAAATCCCTTATGTTATATAAAATATATAAATGAAACAATGTAAGAATTTAGCCACTGGGATTGAAAATAAATACGAATTATGATATGTGGAGTAAATTTTTGGTAACTAAAATATAAATTAATTCATATATTTTTGGAAAAATATAAGTATTATAATATTAAAGAAAGTATAGAGTCAATGAAGATGGTTTTAGTACATATTCTCTTAAATGCTTATTATGGAAGCAGTGAAAGTGTTCACTGGTTTATAGCACTTGATACAATACCTGATAAGGTGATTTCAATATTTCAGGAACTTCATGGTAGGACAAAACTCATGCCCACAATTAGTCCACTGATCTGGACATGTGGACAGACAGTGACACACATGCACCTCACACTTAATAAATACAAACATAGTTTTAATGGTGAAAATAATAATAATAAATTTACTAGGGACTAAGAATAAGAAGGTAACTAAAAGGATAAAGTACTTGCCACAAAGGTGTGAAATCTACCATTTCTGTGTGTGTTTCTTAGAACTGAATGGGGAACCATCCTCTAAAGTAGATGCCTGTATGGCACAGCCTAATCCAAGGAGATGAGAAAATAGCCTTTCAGCCTTCTGCTTTGGCTAACTGCCCTTTGCCTCTTGATTGTGAATGCATCTAATTTTTGCTGCTGCTGACATGATTTACTGACATCAGAACCCAGGTTCTTCCCCTTTCTGTTGTGAAATGAACCCCAGTGGCTCTCAAGAACCTTTCTGGTCTTAAGTGCCAAATTAGGTTACCACTGAGGCAACTAACTTTGTGTACTGAGAGGTTCTGCCATTCTCGGTCTCTCCCAGGTGAAGATTTTTGGATTTCCCAGGCTCTATCTTGGATGTCAACCTAATGAGTTTGTCTTCAGTATCTACTTATTTTATTAAAGTTCTACTACTCTACAGAACCCTGAAGCATGCACAGACTGCCTTTCAATTTTTTCAGTAAACTTTCAGTTTTAGGGGTGATTAAGCCACTGTAAATCTTCTTATGACATATATCTGTTTATAACAGGTATAATCCTGGGAAATGACCTTCTGAGAAACACACAACCCTTTCCTGAAAGTGCCAATCCTGGGGAGGCCCTGAAGGGAGGATTAAGTGATGATCAGAAATATTAAGACTCATATTTGCAAGGAATGGGGGCCATGGCTTCTGGAGTCAGTCTGCTCTTTATTTTCACGCCTCCTTGTTTGATCTCATTGTTTCATCTGAATTCTCTTTCAGCAGCACAAGAACCAAAACTGCTGTTAGGGTCAGGTTATACTAGACATCTCCCATGACCGGAAGACAATTCTGATGGGGTAAAAGCAGTATCCACAGGAAGAAAATAAGGGACTGTCTATTCTTTGCCAAAAAATGAGTAACCATGATCATGACCAGATGTCACAGCTTAGCTTTTGTTAAAAAAAAAAAACAAAAAAAAACAAAAACAAACACTGCATTCTAACATTATAACAGTTTCATGATTTCTTATGAGAATACTGCAAAGAAAATTTAAAAATGGAGCTAATTTCAAACACATTGATGAACATTAGATATATAAGATATCAAATGAGGACAATATCTACTATAGGACTCATACTATTTAATGACATTCTTAGCCTTGGGTTGTTGCAAGCTAGGAAACATTTTGAACTTTACAAAAGTACTCAATTAATATATATGAAGATGCTAGATCACACATACAGATGAACAATCAATGGTTCTTTAGTGGGCTAAGATGGTCTAAGAAAGAACATTCTAATCTCTCCATAATCCTATAGTTCCAGTCCTTTAGACAGTTTTATATAGGAACAACATTCAGGATAATTTTAATTGTCATATGTGTTATCTCAAACAGGAATTATGGTAATTACTATGCAATATTTTATACTCAAATGAAATGGATACAGAAAATGTTACACATACACATACAATATAATTACATTGAGTCATAAAATACATAGCTATATCATTTACAATAAAATGGATGGAGCTAGAGATAATTCTGAATGTTAAGATTATGGCTCTCAAAATATCATCTAATGCTGTATTCTCACATTTATAGAATTTGTTGGACAGAAGACACAGGAGTAAAAGAGGCAATATTTGCAATATGGATGAAAGTAAGAGATAAGAAATTGTAGAAACAATAAACAGTAATAGAAGGGTTAATATGATCAAAGTACGTCTTATATGTCAATTGTTGTATGAAGTATCACCTTTTACTTTTGGGCATGGCATGTTCATTCCATCTACATCTTGGATTAGATATTATATTGTCCATATAGACATGGTGATTTATATACAGACCTAGACAGAGATACTATACAGAGATAGCCATGCCTGCATGAATAGTAATAGACATATTGGCAAACCCTACTGAAAACAGGAACAGATTTTGAGAAATCTTGCCTGGGATTCCAAATACCTTTTCTTCTTGATGCCCATGAGCTGCAAAATATTAAAGTATAAAAATCAGTTGAAGCTAAACTGAAAATGGGACTCTATGGTGCAGCTCCAGAAAGACTAGAACTAATTCAACATCTAATGTAGAGTCAGTTTATGGTGTTAAGGAAACATGCTTTACAATGTTATTAAATAGGTGAGTATCTTAGTCAGGGTCTTTAGAGAAGACCAGAGTCAATATAATAAATAAATTAATATTTATTCATATTCATGAATATACATGCATATGTGTATATATACTCATATGAAAAGGATTTATTAGACTAACCTACATATACAGTCAGAATATTCCAACAATGGCTTTCTCACATTAAAGAGACCATGTTCCCAGTAATTGCTCAACCCATGAGGAAGCTAAGTACCTCAGCAGTTCCAATCTGGCACTAGAGGCACAGAGGATTCCGGGCATCTTCTCATTTTCAGTCCACTTTGGAAGGAGAAGCTGTTTGCAGTGCAGGTGAAGGTGTCAGCAGTGTAAGCAAGAGTGGAGAACTCAACAACGAGAGTGAAAGCCAAGTGGACAAAAGAGAGGAAACATTTTCCTTCTTTCTGGCAGGGAAGTGGCTGTGAGTAGGCGCTGCCCACATTTTGCTTGGCTCCTCGCTTATTTGTTAAGACTGGCAAGCCACTCACAAGCCAACGCAGTTTAGATATGCCTTTATGAAGACTATTTCCAAGTGATTCTATGTTGTGTTTAATTGATAGCTTAAGCAAGCATTCAAAATGCTATCTGCATTTTAGTTCAGCAAATATAGATTACATCAAGAAAACTACAGAATAATTTAGTTATTGTGATTTCATAATATTACATAGAACATCAATAAAATAAATGATTTAATCTTTCTAGTCTTCAAGATACCTAAAGTATTTTAAAATAAACCTATTATATAAGTATTTCAAATGAAATATTTGCTTCAATCCATAAAGGAAATTTTTAATACCTTTGCCAAATGAGAAAGAATGATGGAAATGTACTATCTGCAAATCAGTGTGCAGAAAGCTGGTATTATTGTTGAAACAATAAAACAAACATATTTTAAGATCATAACGTATAAATTAATTTAAAATAGAATCATTGATTTCTCAACTTCATCCTACATTTTATTTTTATTTAAACTATGAAAGAGTTCAAAAGAAAGGCCTACTATTTTATTTTTGCAACACTTAGCTTTTTATTTTACAATATGTAGGAAAGCAATATCTATTGTAACACTTGAAAATGGAGCAGAGAGCAACACCTGCCTATGCTTTGTTATGGTCTGGAATCATTCCAAGATTTACCATTCTAAATATGAATAAATTTTAATAAAGCAGAGACTATACTCAGATGCCTGTACCATATACTCATGGCACCATAACTATACCCAAGAGTACTCTCAAAATGCAGCCATTAGTAAGGGGCATATAAAAGCAAAACCCACAAGGATATGTAATTCCTGCCTTCCTGAAATCAGGGGCAAGCACACATATTGATGTTCTTCTTGCCCACATTTAATCAGGCACATATCCCACCACATGCAGTCAAACACACATTCTTCCCACATTATATCAGGGGTAAGCAAGTTTGTTTAAAGAAGCAAAATCAGAGCTCTGTTATTTTAAATGAAAATATTTTTAAAAAAACTATATAAGACCAGGCAATTATAAGAATAACTCCCAGCATTCCAGGAAGTTATTATTCCTTAAAAAAGTGGGTCTTACATGGTAGAAGAATTTTTTTATAGCTCTCTTAAGCACACTAATTAAAAACTTTTAAACATAATGTTCAACATCACAGTTTCACATGGTTTTCAGAAAACCATAGAAACCAAGATGCTACATAAGAAAACAAACAACAAGAAGACCAATGGAACCAAATCCACACCTATGAACACCTGGCTTTTGACAAAGAAGCAAAAATTATAAAATGGAAAAAAGAAAGCATATTCAACAAATGGTGCTGGCATAACTGGGTATCAACATGTAGAAGAATGAAAATAGATTCATATCTATTATCATGCACAAAACTCAAGTCCAAATGGATCAAAAAGCTCAACATAAAACCAACCGCACTGAATCTCATAGAAGAGAATGTGGGAAGCACACTTGAATGCATTTGCACAGGAGACCACTTCCTAAATATAATCACAGTAGCACAGACACTGAAAGAAACAATTAATAAATGGAGATAAATAGGACCTCCTGAAACTGAGAAACTTCTGTACAGCAAAGGACACAGTCAAGGACAAGGCAAAAGTCAAAGGACAAGACAAAACTGCAGCCTACATAATGGGAAAAGATCTTCACCAACCTCTCATCAGTCAGAGGGTTGATCTCCAAAGTATACAAAGAACTCAAGAAATTGGTTATCAAAAGAATAAATAATCCAATAAAAAATGGAGTATAGACCTAAACAGAGAACTCTCAACAGATGAATCTAAAATGGCTCAAAGACACATAAGGAAATGTGCAACATCTTTAGCCATCAGAAAAATGCAAACCAAAACATCACTGATATTCTATCTTAAGTCTATCAGAATGGCCAAGATCAAAAACACTGATGACAGCATATGCTGTAGAGGATGTTGAGTAAAGGAAACACTCCTCCATTGCTGGTAGGAGTGCAAACTTGTACATCCTCTTTGGAAATCAGTATGGCGATTTCTCAGAAAATTAGGAAACAACCTACCTCAAGACCGAGCAATATCACTTTTGGATTTATACCCAAAGGATGCTCAATCATAACACAAAGACATGTGCTCAACTATGTTCATATCATCATTATTTGACATATTCTGAGCATGAAAACAACGTAAATGTCCCTCAACCAAAGAATAGATAAAGAAGATGTGGTATATTTACATAATGAATACTACATAGTGGAAAAAATAATAACATCTTGAAATTTGCAGGCAAATAGATGGATCTAGGAAACATATTGAGTGAGGTAACCCAGACTCAGAAAGATAAATATAGTATATATTCACTCATAAGTGCCTTTTATACATAAAGCAAAGAAAAACCAGCCTACAATTCACAATCACAGGGAGCCTAGACAGCAAAGAATTCCCTAAGGGTGACATAAATGGATATAATCTACATGGAAAGTATAAAAAGACAGGATCTCCTGAGTAAATTGGGACCATGGGGATCATGGGAGAGGGCAGAGGGGGAAGGGGAAAGAGAAGAGGGGAGCAGAGAAAAATTCATAGCTCAGTAAAAACAATAATAAAAAACAAATAACAAAACAAACAAATAACCACAGCACTTCAGCACTTTCCTATAATACTGTGAGAGGTGGAGAAGAGAAGATTATTTACATGCTATTTTTTATTTCTGTGATAACTTATTTTTCTGTTTTTAGACTAAGGGCTCTTTGTGTGTTTATGAGTTTTACATCTTGACAAGTAATGGCTTGCAAACATCTCTCGGTTTTAGACCTTCTACCTATTTGAAACACTTCAATATTTGAACCCTGCACATTTATGCAGTGATAAGTTCTCTGCTTTCCCCAAGGGTTCAAGAGGATTAGGTGTATCATGCAAAGCGGAAACTAAAGAACATAAACAAAACCCTGATTGAAACACTAATTGGATCTTGGGAGGATATTTTGAATGTAGTACTGCAAAGCCAATATCACTTATGGTCTTGACTTGTGCCTCCCTCACTGCCTGCAGTCATCTAGGCTAGAACAGATGATCAGATTTTTTCCCATTACCTCCGGAAAAGTGAAATAGTCAAAAGCCCTTCCTTTAGAGACCCTATCATACTGTATATGCTGTCCATCATTCTAATGGGTTCTGCCTTGGTCTTAGAGACCTGCTTTGTGGTTTCTTCATCTTAGCACTAATAAAGCTGTACTGATGAAGAAACTTGTGTTAGTGTTCTTCTAGAACTTGCTTCCCTTTATTTCCAACATGTTCAATAATGTCTTAAAAACATTAAGAAGACATCCTAGTGGAGTTAATAAAGCTGAAGCATGTGGGCTTATCAACACACACATATCCATTTGCACAGCGGGATCTCACACTGACGGGCAATGGTGGCATTGTCAATGACAATTTGACACAGAGGGCCTCATGATGCTGTTTTCTTAACTCTACTAATTGGCCTTTCTTCATATTTCAAATTGCCTACTACTACGTTAAAATGCTATGGAGAATTCCTTTAATTTACTATTATTTATATTTATTATCATTTTTTGTTTGTTGTTCTTGTTCATTCCAAAAAATTTGAAGATGCTAAAACAGAAAATAAAGCTTATAGACAGGAAAGTAGGAATGCCTTGAACATAATGAACTGTTAGTCCATCTCAAAGTAGGTTTTATGCTCTCAAGGCCACAAATTTCAGTTAAAAGTCACTTTTTATTTACCATGTCTTTTGCCTTACAGAAGCTTTTCAGTTAGAGGAGGTCTCATTTATTGATCATTGCTCTCTGTGTCTATGTTACAGGTGTCATAATTAGGAAGTGGTCTCCTGTGCCAATGTATACAAGGCTACTCCCTACTTACTCTTCTATCAGATTCAGTGTAGTCGGGTTTATATTGAGGTCTTAAATCCTTTTGAACTTGAATTTTGTGCATGGCAATAGATATGGATCTATTTGTAAACTTATGTTGACATCCAGTTTGCCAGCACCATTTATTAAAGATATTTTGCTTTTTCTATTGTACCATTTAGCTTCTTTGTCAAAAATCAGGTAGTAATAGGAATTTTGATTAATGTCAGGATCTTTAATTTGATTCCATTTATCCACATGTCTGTGTTTATGCCAACACCAAGTTGTTTTTATTACTATAGCTATATAGTAGAGTTTGAAGTAAGGGATGGTGATGCCTCCAAATGTTCCTGGATCACACATGATAATTTTGGCTCTTCTAGGTTTTTGTTTTTCCATATGAAGTTGAGTATTGTTCTTTTGAGGTCTGTGAAGAATTGTGTTGATATTTTGATTGGGTTTGCATTGAAACTGTAGATTGTTTCTGGTAAGATTGCCATTTTTATTATCTTGATCCTACCTAACCAAAAGCATGGGAGATATTTCCATTTTCTAATATCTTCTTCAAATTTTTTCTTTTTTTCTTTTCTTTTTTTAAAAAACAAAAACTGGTTTATTTGAGACAGGTCCTCAGGTAGGTAACTCAGGCTGTCCTTGAACTCGGGATTCTTCCACCATCACCTCCTGCCTGTGCTGACAGGCAGGCTTCTAGTGAAGCTCGGGTGGGGTGGGAGAGTTTCTTGACCATCACTGAGTACTTGTGGTTGCCACTAGCATCAACCCGCCCAGGTGTAGATTTTTATCAATTTCCAGACAATTACTCTCAAGAGATTATTTTGTAACTCCCCTATTCTTCCCTTTTTTTATTTTTTCAATTTATTTTATTTTATTTTTTTACCTTCTATATTTACTTTTTTTAATTTATTTATTTACTAAAGATTTCTGCCTCCTCCCCACCACCGCCTCCCATTTCCCTCCCCCTCCCCCGATCAAGGACATGAACACCCTAATTCAAATTTTTTCTTTAGAGATTTAAGTGTTGCCCCAAGATATTTTATATCTGTGGCTATTGTAAAATATTTTTTTTCTCTGATTTCTTTCTCAACCCATTTATCATTTGTATATAAGAGGGCTTCTGATAGTTTTGAGTTAATCTTGTATCCTTCCACATTACTAAAGGTGTTTATTAGCTTTAGGTGTTCCACTGTAAAGTTTTTGGGGTCACTAATATATATTATCATATCATCTGCAAATAGTGAAAGTTTGCCTTCTTCTTTCCAAATTGTATCCCCATGATCTCCTTTTGTTGTCTTATTGCTCTGGCCAGAACCTCAAGTACTATATTTAATAGATTTGTGGAGAGTGGACAGCCTTCTCTTTTTCCTGATTTTCGTGGAATAGCTTTGAATTTCCATTTAATTTGATGTTGGCTGTCAGCTAGCTGTAAATTGCCTTTATTATGTTTAGATATGTTCCTTGAATTCCTGTTTTCTCCCAAACCTTTATCATGAAGAAGTGTTGGATTCTGTTGAAGTCTTTTTCAGCATCTAATGAGATGATCATGTGCTTTTTATTTTCTTTCAGTTTGTTTATATGGTGGAAGACATTGACAGATTTCTGTATGTTGAACCAACCCTGCATCTCTGGGTCGAAGCCTACTTGGTAACGGCGGATAATATTTTTGATGTGTTCTTGGATTCAGTTTGCCAATGTTTTACTGAGTATTTTTGAATCAATGTTCATAAGGAAAATTGGTCTGTAGATTGCTTTCTTTGTTTCATCTTATTTTATTTGGTATCAGGGTAACTACCTTGTGAAAGGAATTTGGCAATGTTCCTTATGTTTCTATTTCCTTAGGGCTTATAAGTTTATTTAAATTGTTTATCTGGTCTTGATTTAACTTTTGTATATGGAACCTATCAAGAATGTTGTCCATTTCTTTTAAATTTTTCACTTTGTGTAGTACAAGTTTTTGAAGTATGATCTGATGATTCTCTGCATTTGGAGCCTTCATGGCACTGAATTCGGCTGTCTATATGTGGGAGACTGTAGTGAAGCTTGGACTATCTGTGAGGCACCTGGAAATAAGACCAGGATCTGGTGCATGGGCTAATTTATTGGGGCCCATTCCCTATAGTGGGATGCCATGCTCAGTCTTTATGCAGGGGAAAGTGGCTTGGTAATGCCCCAACTTATGTGCTAGACTTCTTTGACTTTTCATGGAAGCCCTTACTAGTTGGGAGGAGGGGATGGGGGATGGGCTAGGTAGTAGGACTGGAGGTAGGGTGGGGGTAAGAACTGTGGATGGAATGTAAAAATAAATTAAAATAAATTAAAACTTAATAAAAATCACAAAAAATAATTTTTTTTTAATCTGGGGGGAGTGATTCATAAAGTTTGCTCCATTAAGAAAGAAAAGTTACATGTGACTCTTTTGATGGTCTCCAGAGAATGAGTTAGGCAGCTTTTATTGCCATTATTAGTCTGCTGAAAAGTCACTTGTAATGTTTTATCCTTCAGCCAGTCACTGAGAAAAAAAAAAGACTCACTAAGCTACTCTTCGAACACATTAGAAGGCAAACAAAGAAAAAGAAAGTGATTGTTTTTTCTTGAAAAAGTGTTTTACAGTCAATATGCAGAATGAATTCTTTTCTGTCTATTATGTGCAAGCAGATTAGGTAAGATTGTGAATTCATGTGCAAATAAATGAATTTAAATTACATATACAAATTGATTTCTGTGTTCACATAGGAGTGAAAACAATAGAAATGTAAAATCATTTTACTCCAGATTTACCTTTACTAAATATTCATTTTATACTATTAGCTTCAATGAACAGGCCTGGGATTAATGCACCTGATTTTGGAAGAAGACTAAATCAAAGCTTCTTAAACTTTGTCTATTAGCAAGCTCCGTCTGTCTGAGACATTTTTAAGTAAACCAGAATGTATCAATGTATAAAATGAAAATAGAAATAAATACTTACTGAAAATAAGTCACAAAAGACTCTTATTTTCAAGGAATTTTGCATACATATTATCTTTCAATATATCAAAAGCAAATTTGCATTTAGGACATTTCCTTGTTTGTACATAAACATTTGATGCTGTAAAACTTAGAGCATTTTCAGTGTTTTTCAGAGCTGAAACCTGTTTTGATGTTGTGATTATCAATACTGCAAATAGTATTTCATAAAAATTTGTAGTACAAAGCAGTAGAAGAATGGTTCAAACCATTGCAGATATCTAGTGGAGGGGCTGGGGAGATAGCTCGGCCAGTAAAGTGCTTATTACTCAAGCATGAGTAATAAGTTAGGATACCCAGAGCCCATCATGCTGCAGTGGCAGTGTGCACCTGCAGTTCCAGTGCTGAAAAGGAGAGAACAGGCTGGTCCCAGGAGCTTGCTGGCCAGCTAGCCTAGCTGAATTGGTATGCTAAAATTTCAGTGAGAGACCTTACCTTCAAAATAAGGTGGAAACTGTTTGATGAATTCTAATGTCAGCTTCTGGCCTTGATGTACACAGTATGTACATGAAGGTTCACCTACATGCCTATCTATACACACCCACCCAAACTTGGAGATATATGAGATACCAATACATTCAAATGCACAGATACACAACACATACACACACACACACACACACACACACATACACACACACACACACACACACACACTCACTCATATAATTCTGGAAATTCTGTCCTAATTTAAAACAAAAATGTTTTGAAACTCTTTATGAAATTCATGTCATCAAGATAAACAGTATTGTTTAAAATCAAGCATGCTGAAACACTACAGTTGGAATAAATGATAATGATTAGAAAATATTCAAATATCAAAAGTTCTTGTTTCCCATAATTAAACCATTATGTCTCTATAGGAACAGAAAATGTCTGTGTACAGTAAGGGCGCCACAATCCTAGGCATCCTTGTTATGTAGAACTGTTCAGGCAATGCTTGTTGGTGTTGTATGCCTTGACAGCGTTGATGATGAAGAGTGAACATGTGTGTTCAGAAATAAGGCTCCAGTTGTAACAACAATGAGCTTCTGGGAAACTGCTCAGGTTCATCCTGCCTTTGAGTTTCAATGTTTATTCACAAACATAAGTAATCGCATTTCCACATTCAGTTAGGTGAATATGGGGTCATGATGCACAGGTTAAGAAGTTGTATATAAGATCATTAGGAATGTGACAATCCATTTTTCATATTTTGTGCTCATGTAGAAGGGATTATTACTATATATGTATATACATGCATATAGCTTATATTCTCTACATGTATTAGCATATACCTATCCTTTTAAAGTTTCATTTACATGCTGTTTAGCACAGTCCATAAACAATAAATTGAAAATTCCATAAGGACACAATTTGTAAGTATTTTTGTGACCTATCATTTGAAGTGTCCTGATGAAATCTCATGACATCCTGTTTTGTCCAACCCAGTATATGAATCCTCCCATCCCAAACACATCCAGCCTTTCCAGTTGCTATGGTTGGTTTTAATGAAAACTTGTCTGAAATGTGAAATTCCTAAACAGGGATAGGCACCCTGAAGAGCTGTTCTGATGGCCTTTAAATGGTGTTGACCTGTTGGCTGTGTGTGGTACCTTCTGGTAGCAGACTAGATAAAACAGGTCAGCCATAGTCTTCCTTCTTACCACCAAGTTAATTTGCACTCTCATTGTTGCTTCTAATACCTTCCTTCACTGAGGAACAGCCATTGTAGGCTTACCCTGACTGCTCAGGCACCCAGGCCCAAGGACTGAGTAACTACTGCATTCTCTTCTCTTAGGTGTGAGTATCCTCACATCTGTATAAAGTTCAGCCTTAGCTGTGGTTTCAGGGCTCTTCAATGGGGGTCTTGAAACACATTTGCCACAGAAGGGGAAGTCATTGCTCCTGGATGACCTTCACTGGAATCCCTTCCTCTGCCTAAAATAAGACTAAGTAAACGAAGAGGAAACTACCTAAAATTTTATTCTTCATATAGTCTATCACTTCTTGCTTTATTTAGTAGAGACTTTCTGTCCATAGGCTTGTCAAACAGCTCCCAGAACTACAGGTAGGAGTGGAGAACTATGGCCTGAGGCTGAGTTCAGAACTTGGAGAACAGTTGAAGAGATAATGTACTCAGAAAACTAAACAAGAGCCACATGTAGGTGTGAGATGTCCACTTATATGTACCAACTTGTCAGTTAAGTCTCAGTGTGTGGGCTGAGCTCGGCTGGGTGTCATTTGCCAACATTTCCTAGGTGCTGATTTAAGCAAGTGTCCAGCAACTTGACCCAAATTTACAGCTCTCCATATTTCCCTGTGGACAGACAAATTGACAAGACCCACCAACTTTCTAAATGAGTGTTCTTCCATCTATACTAATCCTTAGAGTACTTGGTGGAAATTTAAATGCGCTTTAGAATCCACACTTCTGTCTCAGATCCTCAATCTTTTTTAAGAGTGAGCATTTTTAGAAGTTCAATTAAGAAAATCCAGGCAAAAATTAGCAGTGAATCAGCTTAAAAATCTTTTACATAAATTAGATTGCACAAACAAATATATTCAGAATATTCAAAATTTACAGCTATTTTTTTTCTAAATTTTAAGATACTGTTTAAGACATTGCAAATTAAATCTGAGCAGCACTAATGAATTTCCAATTTGGTTCTCAGAACAAGAAGCACAAAATCAACATGGAATATCTAACCCCAAAATTAAGCAAGCTGAAGATTAGACATTACATCAAGAATATTAGATTGTGTGTGGATGATACCTGGCTTTCCCTAGAGTTTGAGCCTCATTCTTGAAATATGTGGTGATCTTGCTCGATGTTGTATCTGTTTTACTTCGTTGTTCTCAAGTATGTCTCCAGTCCAGGACTCTGTTCCAGACAGTGCTGTGTGCTATGAAAAGCAAATGGTTTCTAGCCTTAAAACTGACACCTAAAATGGACCTTTGTGTTCATGTTTAAAATATGAAAACTCAAGAGAAGAATGAGGAGAGAGAATTGTGACTTTGTTAACCTGGGCTAGTTAGAAAGCCCCAGGTTAAACTAGTGGCCTATGATTAGGCTCTGTTTCCTAAGAAATAGAAAGGAAAAGGAACAAAGTGAAAAAAATAAGGAGGTATAAAAAGATAGCTCCACATGTAAGAGCTCACTGCTCCTCTGGAGGACCTGGGTTTGGCTTCCACCATCTACTTTAGATTGCTGATACCAACTGTAAGTCTAGATCAGGCGATCCAATGACTCTTATCTTCTGGACACTCCTATGCATGTGCACATACCCACACAAAGACACTCATACACCCACACAAAATTAAGGATAAAATAAATTTTTCAAAAGGAAAAGAGGAAAGAAATCTAACAAGATAAACAGATGGTTGTATAAAGAATATGCATAATGAAGGTATTGCTTTATAAGAAAATAAAAAAAATCAAAGTCAGGAAATGATTTAATCAAAGTAATATTCATAAGTGGCAGGGTCAAAAATCAATGAAGATATTTTATTAGTAATCACCTAACGTTTTTAATGTTTTGCCTTTTCTTATAATTATTCTAATAATTATATACTTTATACATAATAATAATAAAGGGATATAAATAATACAATAAGCTTGTGTGTATTTGGATTTCTAATAATTTGTATTATTAGTTGTTAAATTGGTCAGTTTCACATTTTATTAAAATGGTTACATGTATGTTGTTATTTTGCAAGTTATTTATAATTAGTAATGTAGTTAGGTATATCAGAGGACCTCTGTGACTACAATTAGGCAGATTAATTGACATATTCCAGAAAAGATAAAATCAATGCTTTCAGCATTTTCTACTATAAAGGTTATTAAGTCAGTCTTTCCCTGTATTTGGGCACATAGGTTATTATTCTATGGTGGAAACTCACAGTGCTGTAATTTTCTGTTGAGGGACTTTGTGGCTGTTTTGTAGCTTAGAGAGTGCATGTTGACTCCCTTCTGGTTATAAAGGGACAGATGGCATGACTGAGATCCCGCACATGTGAGAACAATGGTCACATTGAGTCCCATTTCTCCATATTCATGTACTTATGACTATACAGATCATGTGACTTTGTCACTCATTGTAGTGTCAACATGCTACACAAACAGAAATTTGAAAATATTTGCTCATTAGAGCTTGCACACTATAATGGCTAGAAAATCCTATTCTAGCATGCTTAACTGCTCAGTTTGTGTAAGACAGTGCCCTCAGCCCAGACTCAGTCATGTTTTGTTCCTATAAAATACTTATTCTGTGATGATTTTACATGGCTCATCTGTGGGTAATGGTGTTTCTCAAGCCCTGTCACTATACACTGTTAAATGCACAGTGATAATAGCATCTGGTGTGGGAGACATGGCAAGCTCTGAAAAATCAAACACACAAAGATTCCCGTTTGAATTACTTCTAATAAATTAAATTCTACCCAAAGGGAAAATCTAACAAAACAGTGTATAAACAAAGAGTTGTTCATTTATAGTCCACCAGGGCATCTATATACAAGGCAATGAAGATTTGATGCGTATTTGAGGGTGAAGAAGATAATGAAAGTCTTTTAAACCCAAGGGCGTCACTGTCTGGTTGGGTAGAAATTATGATTAGGAGCAATGAAAACTTGCTTATTTTTATTAAAATGTAAATGAGTTTTTTAAATAAGAAAATTAACAAAATAAATAAAACATCCATAAAAATAACTATCACAGATTTTCTGCAGCATATTTTTCTTTTCAGTTCTCCTTTCTCCCTTGTTTATATTTATCTGTGATGATGGTGATGAGAGTGGAAATTTACATTTTCCATTATAAGTATTTTTGTTTTTCTTTGAACTATGTTGGCAACATACTTTTTTTGTTTTTAATATAATTTAACCTATACATTGATTTAAATTTTTTGTAAGGGTTCACCTGTTATCCTTTGCTTTAATTACTTCAGAATAAAGTTACAAAGATAACAGTTTCAACTATAAAGTTTGTATCTACTAATTTCTAATTTATTATTCAACTTTTCTAAAAATCATAAAGAGCTACTACTGTTATCAACAAAAAAATCCAACTTAAATATAATGAATATAATATATAATATTAAAACTATTTTTGATTTATAGTATCAAATATTGCCTTATATTCTCAATAAATTATTTCTACTATTTTATCAGCTTTATTATTGTGTCATAGAATTATTTAATCTACTGACATAAATTTTAAGAAAACAATCTTTAAAAATAACTCATCTTAAATATACAGTAGTCTATAAATAACATCAGTATAAACTTGCAAATCTCAGGATTTTAATGCCGGGGACAATGGTTTTGTATGCTGTCACTAGTATTGTTTTAATAAAACTCTGATTGGCCAGTATCTAGGCAGGCCGTATAGGCAGGGAAACCAGGCAGGAAGTGGAGGCAGGGTGCTGAGAACAGTAGAATTCTGGAAAGAGGAAAGGCTCAGTCTGCAGTCATAACCCAGACACAGGGAAAGCAAGATGAGAATGCTTTGCTAAGAAAAAGGTACCAAGTCACATGGCTAACACAGACAATTATGGGTTAATGTATGTTATAAGAGTTAATAAGAACCCTGAGATACTAGGCCAACAAGTTTATAATTAACGTAGACTTCTGTATGTTGCTTTGGGACTGAACGACTGTGGGGCCGGGTGGGACAGAAACCTCTGTCAACATTTTAAGAAATGTCTGGGTTCTTTGTATATTTTGAAGATCAGACCTCTGTATGATGTGAGGTTAGTGAAGATTTTTTTCCCCATTCTGTAGGCTGTTGTTTTGTCTTGTTGACCATGTCCTTTGCTTTACAGAAGCTTCTCGGTTTTACGAGCTCCCATTTATTAATTGTTTCTCTCAGTGTCTGTGCTGCTTGGGTTATATTTAGGAATATACGAAGAACACAAAAATTTGACACCAGAAGAACTCAAAATCCAATAAAAATAATGGAGTGCAGACCTAAACAAAGAACTCTCAACAGAGGAATTTAAAATGGCTGAAAGACACTTAAGGAAATGTTCAACATCTTTAGTCATTAGAGAAATGCATATCAAAGCAACTCTGAGATTCCATCTTACATCTGTAAGAATGGCCAAGATTAAAAACACTGATGACAACTTATGCTTGAGAGGTTGTGGGGAAAAGGGAACACTTCTGCATTGCTTTGGAGCCTTCCAGGAACTGTAGACCAGGCTGGCCTTGAACTCACATAGATCCACCTGTCACTGCTTTCCAAGTGCTGAGATTAAAGACATGCACCATCATCGCCTGGCTTTTCAAAGGGATGAGCTGGAAGGTTCACCCTAGTTCCTGACTTCCTTTCCCACCTACCATCAGTTATCTCAAGAAGACACTTTTATCCCCTTCTGAGCATCCTGCAAGCTGGTACAACCACTTTGGAAGTCAGTGTGGTGATTTCTCAGAAAATTAGGAAACAACCTTCCTCAAGACCCAGTAATACCACTTTTGGGTATATATTTAAAGGATGCCCAAATGTGCCATAAGAACATGTGATCAACTATGTTCATAGGAGCTTTGTTTGTCATAGCCAGAACCTGGAAGCAACCTAAATGCCCCTCAACCGAAGAATAAAGAAAATATGGTACAATGGAGTACTACACAGCAGAGAAAATAACTACACCTTGAATTTTGAAGGAAAATGGATGGAGCTAGAAAACATTAATTTGAGTGAGGTAACACAGAAAGTCAACTATCACATGTGCTCACTTATAAGTAGTTTTTAAACATAAAGCAAAGAAAACCAGCCTACACCACAATCCCAGAGAACTTAGACAACAATGCAGACACTAAGAGAGACTTACATAAATCTAATCTACATGGGAAGTAGAAAGTAAAAAGACAAGATCTCCAGAGTAAGTTGGGAGCATGGGGACCTTGGGGGAGTGTTGAAAGGAGGGGGGGACAAACAGAAAGGGGAGGGGAGAAAAATGTAGAGCTCAACAAAAATCAATAAAAAGAATGAAATGTCTGGGGTCTTGCTGGTAACCCACATTGTAAAGAAGAAGCGGTCAGGAAAGTTGGGGAAAGAGGACTGAATAAACAAAAGGAGAAAGAATTAGAAAAAAAAGATCCATAAATGACAAGAAAACATAGTAAGTGGAGGTGTGGCTGAATAAGCTAGAATAGGAAAAGAAAGACATTAGTTATGGTTTCACAGCAAACTGCACAGCATGGTAAATCAGGTGGAAGTGACCACATCACTTCAACAATCAATCCTAGGAAACAGGCGAAGAGACATTCCAAAAACAATACATATACGGCTACAGAATAACAAATGCCCCATTGAGATTTGTTTTTCTTAGCACCAGTCCACACCCTGTTCAATCGATCAAAGCAAGCTAAGGTATAAACAGAATAATTCGATTCTGGAGGATGGACATAATCTTTAGGAGCTGAAAATCAAATCTGGGGTTGCTATGCTCACACAGTCTGTGATTCTATTTGTTGAAAAATGCATTTTCCACTTAATTTTCCTGAAAGGGTGGGGATATCTCAAAGTACTAAGCTGTACCCATGTTTCTAAATTTCTGCAGCCCCAACTGAGTTCTGGTTTGAATCTTTTCTCACCCAGATCTCTGTGTACCTTCCTATACAGCCCTATCTGCTCTCCAATTTTGCTTCCTGCTCATTTATTATACAATGTATGCTTTACTTATTTTATATTTACTTATTTTATTTTATGCTTTGTGTGTGTTTGCCTACATTTATGTATGTGCACCCTCAGTGACGAGAGGGCAGCGGAATTTTTAGAACTGAAGCTACAGATGGTTGTAATCTGCCATGTAGGTATTGGGAACTGAATCAGGGTCCAATGCAAGAGCAGCCAGTGTTCTTACCTTACCACCTTCATGATGTAACTTAAATGAAAATCATCCAAATCAACTACAGCATAAGCATTTTTTTGCTTCCCATAACAAAGTAATAGCCATGTTTGGAGTACTGGGCAATAGGAGATTTCCAATCTGGCTTCTCTGTAGCTCTGTGTAATCCTAAAAGCCAGCATGGCCATGGAATTTTCCATGTCCCAGCAGCCCAATCATATTCATGATTTAGAATTTTCTGAACGCAGTTTCTTTGCGTTGGTTTTCAGCTGCAATGCTCCACTTCTCTTTCCTCTTTATGTACGGAGTGTTTACTTTCAAATGTAACAATGTATGTTAAAATTTTCAACTCTGATAAAACTGTTTCATCCTGCCAGTTTTAGCATGATTTTATGTTTATTATTGTATTGTCAGTTTGTTTTAAACAATATTCATGTGTTCATGCTATGCATCTAAAGACAAACCAATGGATGACAATGACAATGCTCTAAACACCTTCATAATACTTGCCCACGTATAATGCACTCAGTAGGTAGCTAATAAATCAGTATCAGTAATCAAATGATGAGGCAAATAAGTATACCAGTCATATAAGAATTCTGTGTATATAAGTGATAGTATTTAGTTTTCTATTTGTTTACTATATATTGCTAAATCAATTGTTCAAATATTATATTTGTATAATAATAAGCATATGTTTCTATTTATTTTATTATAATAAAATATGTAGGTTAGGCACTTTATTTAAGTCACAGATGTTAAAAAGATAAAAGTCTTAGGTTCCCTTGTCTATCTGGCCTTAGGTGCATTCCCTAAGTTCTTGAGTAAATGCAGAAGAGATCACATTATAATGTAAGAAGTCAGGAAAAATCAGAAACCAAACTCTGTCTTTTATAAGAATTTTCCTTTAAGAACCTGACCAGTATCTCATAAAAATTATATTAATCTCTTCTGAAAACAGTGCCTAATTACTTTCAGCAGGACTCATTGCCTAGAGATTCCCTGACCCCTCAGGAATAATAATGGGTATAGTATCTCCTACCTGTGTCAAGGCAGCACATTCCAGTCACACCCAAATCATAGCAGCTGATGAAAATAAATATATCTGTTGATATGACATGAGAGAAATGAATCTTGGGGACAACTAACTGGGGGAAAAGTTGGAATTTTTTTATTAGTAATTTTTTATTGCAGTATATGCTTACAATAGATATTTGAAGGCCTTAGACAATCACAAATTTCTGCTGATTCTCTGATAAAAACTATTTTTTCAGCTCTTGAGCTTAGTAGGCTCCAGCTACTTGTGCTCAGTATCCTCAACTCTACCTGCAACATTGTTTGCTGAGTGACACAGTCAAAATCGTTTTTTAGTACCAATGTTTTGACCAGAACGGAATTGTTTAAAATAATGACAAAATTTAGACATTTCTTTTTAAGTCCAAAAAGCATAAGAAAAAGGAGAAAGGGAAGCAGTAGAGAAGTGAAGAGTTTTTCACTACATATGGCTATTTTGTGTTGCACATGCCAACCTAACTTCAACCTTCAGAAACTACAGCCAATGAGAACTTGGAGAGTGGAAGAATGTAATTGATAATTTGAGTTCTAAGGGTAGAATTTTTACTGGTCCTGATTTTCAAGAAGGTACTTACAAAGGCCAAAACAATATATTATGAAGCCATAAAATTTAGTATAGGGATATCTGATTTGTTGTTCCCCATATAGGTAAAATGTCCAAATCAGGACTAAATGAGACCGATAGTACAATCAAAGAAATGGGTGTAGAGGTTGGATTACTTTGTTTCTGTTTGTTTGTTTGATTGATTGTTTCTGTTGGTTTGTTTTGTCAACACAATCCAGAATCAACTGAAAAGTGTGAACGTAAATTGAGAAGGTATCTCCATCACATTGACATATAGACATGTCTTTGAACATTTTCTTGATTAAGAATTGATTTAAGAGGACCCAGCCCACTGTGGCCAGTGCCAGACTTGGGCAGATGATCATGGGTTGTATAAAAAAGTAGGCTATATAAGCCTTGGGAAGCAAGTCAGGAAGAAATATTCATCCACAGCCTTCTTCAGTTCCTATCTCCAGATTACTGCCCTGAGTTTTTGCCTTGTCTTCCCTTCATCATGAACTATGATCAGAATGTGTAAGACAAGTAAAGGCTTTTCTTTTCAAATTGATTTGGACCATGGTGGTAGTCACAGGACCAGACACGTATGTAAAACCTGAGGTCATTGGTATAGAGTCATATGCGGATTCCTGTCAAAAGTGTCATTTTATTTTACATGTTTCCATTTTCTTGACTGCTATTTTAACTTAAACATAAAAACCAAAAATGAACATATTAATAGGGTAACATAAGATGTTTTGATTTTCTGTCTCTCTATATGTGTATACATAGGTATGTATATAATATTAATAAATATACGTATATATGTAGTATGATGTTTGACTCTCATCTCAAACATGTCTGCTATTCAAAAAGCATTGTTGTTATGGGAAACTCCTCACACTAGTGTCTTTATCTTTCTGAAATGTGTATGGCATACTCTTTTTTTTTTTTTTCGAGTCAGGTTTTCTCTGTGTCTTTGGAGCCTGTCCTGGAACTAGCTCTGTAGACCAGGCTGGTCTCGAACTCACAGAGATCTGCCTGCCTCTGCCTCCCTAGTGTGGCATACTGTTATATAGTATAGTTACCCTATTGTCCACACCAGAGTTTCTGAACAGGTTATATTTATGTGTTTATATTTATATAGCATGTATAATCTAACATATATAACAATGATGATTACTGAATAAAAAAACACAGCAGAGATGATATAATAAAGTAACTGTTTGACTTTGAGTCAACAGGAATAGTGGGAATGGGAACTAGATTATAGAAATAGTAGATTAAAGATGATCAAAATATAATATATACATATATGAATATATTATAATGAAAACTATTAATTTAAATAAATAATTGAATATTAATGATAAAAACAGCATTAATATTTACTTGTAAAATAGTGGTTTTACAATAGCTATAATTAAAAGTATTAAAAACTATCAGTATTGCGGCTTTAAAGTTTGCTTTCTGAGAAGATAGACTAATTATTAGAATTCTGATATAGAGATAATGTTGCAGAATGGTGATGAACAATTCTAACAGTCTCTATGTTAATATTTTCACATGCATGTATGATGGCTAAAGGTATTGGAAATAAATGCGTAAATAGTCACTTTAGTGTTTATATCAGATAAAGGCTCAAGTAGAATCATTTCAATTGTTATGAAATTCTATAGTATGTGAATATTAGAAAAAGTGATGTAGAAATAGAAATCAGCCTTCTAATGCAGGTAATTGAGGACCCAGATTTTCAGGATATTCTTTGCATTTTAAAAAGACATTTTTATATTTATATATGTGCATGGGAGCTGTTGGAGAGAAAATGAGCCACAGGAAAGCATTCACGCTGAGGCTGTACATTCTGAGAATCTTGTCTCATGTGCCAAAAAATTAATGAAACCTGCAGCATAATTTTTCTACCTTGTGGACCTATGTGATAAAGTAATGTCTGATGATAAATTAAGTTTATGGTGAGCTGCTAGATTCAATCTATGGTAGTAAATCTTCTAAACTAACTTCCAATCGTCTGCAAGCCAGAGTCAATGTAGTGTTCACCAACTGTCCTGTGAATCAAGCTCAAATTGACATACTCGTAACTCAGTGTAAAATTTTTCTTTTATATGAGGTCACACAAAGTTCATAATAATACTGTGAAAAACTTCTATATAACGCAATTGAAATTCTCTCTCAAATATATTCCATTACTTCAATATATATCCCTTTATACCTTAAATTTATATCACTTGATGCCTTAAGGATTTTTCCTTTGCTCAGAATACAGATAGATAGTCCCAAATCAAATAAGATTTATTACTAAATGGTTTTTCCATAAGGTTTACTTGCTGCTCCTTTAGGAATTCTCAATTATTCATTAGTTCCTAAATACAATTTTGCTTCATGAAGTGCTTGGCATCAGAAGATGAAAACTGTAAAGAGCAGAAAGTTTAAATTACATAAAGCTTTTAAAAAGCCACAGACACACATGAGTGAATGTTTTTACAACCTGTTATGTGAATTCTCAGCCTTGGATTTCCGTCAGTGAACTTGGCATCTGCTCTGAGCTGCTTTGTACCGTTTATGTTAATACACTGAATCCTGAATGTGACGTTTCTTATGCTAGCTGCTCAAAATTCATATTACAGACAATTTCATATTATAAAAATTAAGGTCAAGGGTCACTGTGGTCCTAGTGACCAATTAAACCAACATTCAAATTCATATTTCTCTCTTTGGTCCAGAACAGTATAAAAAATATAAAATATATTAGTTAATATAAAGTACTGTTCTCATCTACTCTATAACTCTTTACTCTGATTCCCTCTGTCTTGTTTTTTCTTTTTGAAGACATATTATTTTCTATAAGATTTACCTGTGTGGTGTATTAGGAGGCATTTAAAAAAGGGTAATGATAAGGATTTCCAAAGGTATTCCCAAAGACTCAGAAAGGGAAATCTGGCCTTGTCAAGTAATAGGTAGCTCCATGGCAGTGATTTGGAAATATATCTTCACAGTCATATTTATTAATGCTTAATAAATCATTGTTTTTTCTATATATTAAAATTCAACTATGGAATGTAACATTTTCCTCACAAAATGTATCTGAATATATATTCTTCTGTATAAATGGAAAAGATGAAGGGCAGAAAACACAAAGTTTCTTAAGAGAAGTATGAACCTATTATGGCCCTAGGGAAAATGATAATTATCTACTTGAGAAGATCCACTAAGACTAGAGCAGATTCAAGATTTCCAATATTAAAGATCAATTAATCACAATGATGAGAAATAGTTTCTTAGTAAACAATGAAACAAAAAGGAAGAGAGAAATTCAGAAAGCAAGAAAATTCCTGTTTTAGGTCCAGACAGACACAGAAAGGAACTTTAGCTAAGCACACAGGATAAATTGCAGGCAACTATAACATTTTCAAGATTTTAGGAGTCCTTTTTCATTCAAATGATTTACTTTTGGCAAACATGGACAGAAGAGGAAAAAATACTATGATTATATTTTGACAGATTCTGAGAGAAGGTAGACAGTGGCATACTAGTGAGAAAAAAATTTTCCATAGAAACAGAGATACCAACGACCAGGTAGACCACTGCTCTGGCGACACACACATAGAAGGAAAATTCTAAGCTTGCATTGAACTGGGCTGGAGAGGCAGAAGTATGATGACCTGCATTTTACTTCCAATACCCACAGAAAACCTGAGCCTTGTTTCTCTAGCCCCATGGCTGGATAGGGGAAGCAGGATTAGCCAGATTTCAGAATTTATTGACCACCAGCAGTCTAGCTAATCCACGACCTTTTTGTTGAATGACTCTTAAGAAAATGTTGTGAAGGGCAATAAAGGAAGGGAGTCGTATCCTCTGGTCTTCAAATGCCCACAAATGAATGGGTAAGCTGACTTGGACACACAAGAATACGCCACAGATACACAAATACACATACAAACCAATACAAAGTAAGTATGTGTGTATCTCACTTGGGAGTTCAATAGGAGGGAAAAAATCATATCATGCTTAGAGTGAGTTTGAATGACTAAAAGAAAAAAAATAGGACCCCTATGATTGAAGAGATCATGTAAAAGACTGGATTAAGAGGAGTTGAGAATAATACAAGACAGTTTTATTAAAAAATCAAAGACGTACATCCTGGCCTTACTTTAGTTTAGGGCACAAAGTCACTGCAAGGAAAGCGTGCAAGCAAAAACAAAACAGACATGTCCCCAAGAGCAGAGATAAAGGGCAAAAGAAAAATATGCTGAAAGTTGCAGGTTCTGCAGTTACCTCCTTCTTTTATTTGGGAGCAGACTAGCTAAATATTATTTATGTCAAGGTGAAAGAGACTAAATAGGATTGTCTGATATCAGAGATTCAATACAGGTTAGCATCAGCTCAGGATCCAGAGTCACTCCGGAATGTGAGGTCTCCACACCAGTAAGTACAAAAATTGACTTTTCCCACCAAGATAGAAAATAAAGAGAGAGTATAAGGATATGAAGATAGTCTGAAGTCAGGAAGTCAAGGAGAGCCACATTTGATTACTCTGACCCTATATTGTATGTAGAACAATTTTTTATGTCAAATAGCTGCAGTAGTGATGGATTTTTTTATGAGAAAGAAAAATTCTAAAATGGGGGCTCTCGGGAACTATCCAGAAAGCCAAGGAATGATGACTGTGGAAACTATGGCTGGAGTGGCTAAACTTTATTAAAGCAATTTTTTTTCTTGAGAAGCCATCACCGTTAAATGGTGAATTATTTTGAAATTGTCCTCTAGTCGTGGAAGCTATTATATTTCCCAAAAACTTTAAGAAAATTGAATATCAATAAAAAATACTGCACTTGATTAAAAATCACAAAGATGTTCTTTTTTTTACAGAAAAACTTGACATTGGTAAATAAAATATGGCCAAAGTGTGTTGAAGTAAGGCTGTGGGATTTGTGTTCATGTCAGGAAGACAATAAACTTGTATTTGATTCACTTGCAAGAAAACCCAGTGCCCTAGTTACCTCTAAACCTTGCGAGCCCTTTCCCCATGAAAGAGAAAAATTCCTTCAATATAATGTGTGTTTATAAAAAAAAAACTAAATGAAGAGTTTTATTTCTTTAAAAAGTACTTCAGGAAAAGACATAGAATGGATAGAGTCCAATATTTGAACCAAAGAATGCGGGTCAAAATATCATACAATATTTTACCAAACTGGTAAAAACATACAATATGTAGCAATTCTATACATCCATACTCATAAATACATTTACAGAATGCTGCCTGTGACTGCAAAGACTTGTAGAATTATTCTTTGGTAATCTAAACACTACTAAACAACTCAAGAAATAGTTCACATATGTAGTGAGAATGGATATCTCTTACTATATTTCATTACATATCTATGACCATCAGTTTTTAGCCAGGACATTCTCCTTCCAGAGCTCTGATGTCCAGCAAGCATACTGGAAATAAAAGGAGGAGGTCCATCTGAGTTTTTGCAACAGCACAACCAGCGCCCATCAGGAGTAACTTAACCATATATACCCAAAGCATTGGGTAGAAATTGGTATTAAATACCAATAAAGTTGGGAGACGTCCTGTCTTGTGTTAACCATATTTCAGGTCTGGTGACTCACTTGCTTAGAGAAACTATCACACTTTCTGTCACCCTGAACCTCTGTTATCAATATGTTCTATGCCAATAGTTTCTAAAATCTCATCCTTGTTCAAGACTGATATGTTCTTTATGTCTTTCAGGCACTGAGAAGCAACAAAATAACTAATCATACAGTATGTAAGTATTTTACAATTCTGATAGGGTTTGTGTAGCAGTTTCCTCTAAAATTAGTCTCCCATATTGGAAGGAAGATGCTTTAAACACAGGCTGTTAAAGGGGATGTGGAAAGGTAGGACATTCTAAGAGGAGATGAAACAGTCCATCCTAGAGGAAGCTCTTTAAGTTCAGCAGCAAACCATTTGGGCTTTGGCAAGTCCTGAAAAGTAATCATCTTCACTAAATTTCTGACTCCCCAGTAGTATAAACTGTAAGGACTGTTGGAAGACATTCCCAGACAAGATGAAGCTGCCTAGAAGAGATGCACACCAAACCAGCAGCTTTGAGAAAACGAGCCAACCAGAACTGCCAGGAAGAGGCAGCTTCCCTGAGCTATCACTTACGTGACATCAACTTTGAGAATGCAACTATCTTTTGTTCTCTTTTTCTTTTGTGTTTTTTTGTTTTGTTTTTGTATACTGACGATACTTTAAGTAACCCCTCACTCAAATTTTTCTAAGTAACCCCAATAAAACTCACTGATTCACCAAGTTGGTGCTATTCTTTCTGGCATTGGCTATTGGTTTCCTATCTGGTGTGAGAATTTAGACATTTGCTCAAATATTTCTCAAAACATTGTCATGTAAACTAGGTTAAGGGGAGACAGAGAGGGAGCAAAGAACACACAAGAATGCAGAATATAGAACAATGCGGTCTCCAAAGCAATGAGGTCTGTGCTCAGAGTATAAGCAGTGCAGGACGCTCCTTATTTTTCAGGTAAGAAGGCTGTATCTCAAATTCTGAACTGCCCTGCTGTGTGGTATGCACAACACAGGGAAGAGGCCAGTGGGTTATCCATGTATCACATTAATAGGAAAACATATCATGGGCAAGGCAGATGTTGAAAATGATGTGAGCTATAGATCTTCTTGAATCCTATGAGGGCTTCAATGGTAGTCTTATCTTAATTAAATAGTTTTCTAATATTCTTGACTTGAGGTTTTATGGCTCTTAGTCTATATTTCAAGATTATAGAAAGTTTGGCCTTTGGAAATTGTCTAGAAACTCGAGAAACAGATTTCTGTGAGAATAGACAATTCAGTTCACTTTTTGTCTACACAGCTCTTTCATCCAGTGTTTTCTCTCAGGATCATGTAAAATAGGTGGGGACAATCCATAGTACTCTATACAGACAGTCATCTTAAACAGGACAGGAAATGTACCAAGAAGAAAAAGTAAGTGAGCATTGTGTTCACCATGTTGTGTAGGGACTATACAGGATAATTTGAACTCTACTGCCCAACTGTATAAAGATACACGAATTCTTGTAATTTCTCTTTAATCTCTGAGACTGTTGTTAGAGCTATAACTATTTCACTAATATTGCCAGGTGGCAACCTAATAATTCAGAGTGTGAGAAAAGCACATACATGATCTTCCAATGCTATTACCTAATAAAACTTGAGGGCATCGCATAATCCAGTTATCAAATTTTCTGTAAGTTCAGGGAGAAGGTAGACATGTAGCAAATTATTGTATGTTACTAATTTTTCATGCTTTTCCACATTTAGAGTTATTGAAAATATTTCATTAGCTTGGTTGATTTGTAGTTAATGAAAATACTACCAACTCATGTCTTATTAAACTTAAAGGTGAAACCGAATGCTTTGAAAGTCTCTCAAGATGATGATATCACAAGATACAAGCATAACTTTTTCTCCTCATCTTCATTTTACTTTGCTCTTAAGAGCTGCATGCATTTTCTATCTTGGAAATCAAGCTATTTGTCAATAATTCAGATATATTTTCAAGAGAGCACATCACAATAATTTACTGCTTTATTCAATGTCTTTCAGATTTTATAGTCCCTGATTTGTAGTATATACTTCATGAATCCTTAAGTATGCAAAAAGTGAAAGAACAGTCCAGTTTTGGTTCAGATTAAGCTATTGCCCTTGGAGGGAACAACACTGCTAGAATTTGATCATCTATTTTGCTGTCATGTTGTTTGACTGATGTGCTTCTCAGTCAGCACACTGATCAGCTTGAATTCGTATTTTAAAGTCACTCTATGGGCCTTCTTTCTTGAGATCAAACACTTGCTTCTGAATACATTAAAAACAACTATATTTTGGTGGGCCTTTACTATCAAATCAGTCAAATTTTGTGTTCTTTTATTTTGGATCCACATATTTTCTACTTCAGAAATTATTTTAATTTTCAAATTTTAAAGTTACACAAAGTGTGAGTATGCAAAAAAAATGTCCTATTCTCAACACAAATTTAACCCATCAGTGTGATTGCAGAGCTCTCGATGAGTAATCCACCATTTGTCAAAGACTTTAAGACTATACTTATCATGGGACTGTAGACATGGTTCAGTGTTTAAAACACTTGCTGTGTTTGAAAATGACATAGATTTGATTCCCAGAACCTTTTTGTAACCTTACGGCTATGTGCATCTTTGATTTTAGACAATCTCATTCCCTTGACTAGCCTCTGAAAAAATCAGGCATGTATATGGGATACAAACATAAATGCAGGTAAGGCATTCATACAAGTGATATAAAGATAAATAAATAAGATTTGTTTAACAAAAACTAAACTCCTCTTATCTGATATGTTACATCAGTTTATCTAACTATGTGGTTTCAAATGTCTCAGAAAGCATAATATGTGTTGACAAAATAAATATCAATCCGAGACTCTGTTATAAGTCAAACACTATTTTAGGTGCTCTGGTACTTGGGAGAGAAGTAATTCACTCTTCCGCTTAATTAATTCTATTTTCTTATTTCATTAATTTTCTAGAGAATTCATTTATAAATTTTAATTGCTGTTATATGTGATTAACAGATAACTCAATCATCCTTTTTTTGCAAAGAAGAAGAAGAAGAAGAAGAAGAAGAAGAAGAAGAAGAAGAAGAAGAAGAAGAAGAAGAAGAAGAAGAAGAAAATCTGGCCATTGACATTTATGTTTTAATTTAATTTATTTCTTTCTGATAGTGAAATGAAGCTTACAATGTGGGTTATCAATGAACCGATATTTGGCTTTCTACTGCTCATTTTTGTGACCTTGGATCTATCTTTACCCTTATTCTGCTCTTTTTCCTTTGTATTGAATGATTGTGTGGAACTTGTACTTGGTTTCTAAATTTAATTCTATTATTAGTATTATCACTTTATTATTTGTGCCTATCTGTATTGGGCTATGTGTACTGTTACACTTGTGTGAAGGTCAGATTATAACTTGTGGGAGTTTATTCCCTCTTTTCATATCAGGCTCTCGTGAAGGTGATGGACTAGAACCCTACTCCTCTACAAGAACATTGAGTAACTTTATCCTTTAAGTATTACTTTCCAGCTTCTTAAATCATATTCTTAATCTGAGTCCTTTCTTAGGTTTTGAGGCTGAAGTCTATATGGACCGTCATTAAATGACAGCTAGCATTACATTGTGTCAGCATTGGCAGCATTGATCCTTGTATCAACATGAGAATACATCAGCAGCTACTCAGTGATTAGAGCTACCCTTTCACTCTGTGGAAGAAGAGCAATAATAGAATATGGCAGAAAAGAAAATGTTTCATTGTCATCTCTTAAAAAAGAGTTTCTACAGGTCTTTCTCTGATTTTATAATTGATAACTACAAGTTGATCAGTGAAATTAGCACAAGCAATTAATTTAAGATAGTTTTTTGAAGACACCACATTGAGAGACCATTATACTAAAATAGCTTAATATATTTGTAAAAGTGCACTCTGGTGCTTATTTACTTATAAATGGATTTTCAATAATCAGTAAGTTATTGAATGACAATCATTAAAAATTAAATTATGTAGAAATATTTATGCTCAATTCATTGTTTTAAATATATATATAAATTCTATACCATTGTTGTTTATCATGTGAGGTGTCCAACAGGTAGTACTGGAACTCACAGAACATGGCTAGGTTGTTGGTAAAGTCATGCCTGAGTGAGCTTTGGAGAGTCAAAGCTCCGAGGACTTCATGTCCCGAGGAACTCATGGAATTATTGAGCATAATGTTGATTGTTGCTTTAATGGTTGGCATACCCCTCATAATCCATGGATTGCATGAAAACTCTCAGAGACTTTCTAGCGCCCAATTGTGCAGTGTTACTGGTACTTACAATAAGAGTGATTGACTTTTTCCAAGCATTGCTGATGGGGCAAACTAAGCATTCAACCACAAACCTTCAAAAGAATTTAAACTATAGAACTGTAAGTAAAGTTAGGATAAAATGCTTTGGCTAATGGTTTTGAGATTGGAAATCGTGGGGATGTTGTAAAATTAAATTTCCTGACCTGGCCTGTCACCTGGGTATACTGTTTCTTTAAGAGACAAGCCCTGCCCACTCCCCAATACCTCCCCCCACCCAGGCAAGCCAATCTCTGTTTCCTCTGCAGCCCTCTCTCCTTTTCTGTCCCTCTTCTGAAGAGGTAACTTCTCTCCCTTCTCCTTTCCCGCTTCACCCCTTCATCTTTTTCTGTCTGCCTTCTCTCTCCCTGTCCTCCCTCTCCTCCATAAATCCTTACTTTTATACCGTTCTAAATACCCACTAAATAAACTCTTATACCCAAACTCTCTCTATCTGTCTCCTACCTGCCAAGGGGACCTGAGAGCAGCCAAGGTTCATCAGCCATTGGCATTCATGGGACAGGCCTTGTGTCACCTGCATCATGAATGATAACAGGGGAACCATTTAAAGTTTATAAAGACAGACCTTTAGGAGTTATACAAGGGACTTAACTGACTGAGATCAGGGAGGAGGAACGATGGCAGTCTGGTTATTGTTGGCTGACATACCTTTCTTCCTAATGTTGTGATTTGAAAAGCGGCACAAGAGAGAATGACACCATGCTATAGAATTCAGG